>NC_058086.1:129136791-129347822 GCF_014858855.1 Bufo gargarizans
GGAATGGATGAATGCATGGATGGGTCTGGATTCATCCCGGTGGACGTACAGAGGTTGCCCGTGCATTGGGGACCGCAAATTGCAGTTCCCAATGCACGGAACGGTCCACCTACGGCCGTGTGAATGAGCCCTTAGGTTGATCTCTGGCAGCATTCGGTCTCAGGGATAAAGATTCCCTGGACCAGGCTTCTCTTCAGGACTACATCTTAAGAGCTCACACATACATGTGCAGCCTCTAGCATTGATGACTAGACACTTTCTGACCAGGGGTCGGAACCAGACCATAACCCTGGAAACTGGGCTAACACTGCTAGTGTTAACTAACCGTTGCCCATACAAAACCATCTGGGATATACAATGCCTTTAAAACGTATTCTTACTGTGGCAATGTGAACAGTAAAATGCATGCGAAAGTCCCAGAAGGGGGGTATATCTTTTCTCGGTTTCTCAAGTGGCTGAGGTGGGTGAAATCCAGGATGGTGCTGGAGCTATTTTCTTTATTTAATCAGTGCTGGATTTTACTTGGATTGGGATGGTAGGTTTTGGCAGTGGGACCTCCCAATCCACCCCCCAGTCCGGGCAGGATTTTCCCTAGCAGGAAGGGATCCCCAGTTGAGGCCTGCTGTAATCAGGCCAGCATAAAGCACCCCCCAGTATGTCAGTCTGTGAAGCAGAGTCCTGCAGAGGCTCTGTGTGTGGTCTTCGTCAGGAGGACTGAGGGGCCACAAGGCTTTGAATAGCCTGGAGTTTGGGGGACCACGCGACGCCTGCAGTGATAGGGTTGCACGCAGTGTCGGACTGGGGTACCTAGGGACCACCAGTAAAATTTATTTTGGGGGCCACCGTACAGATACATTCAAATATAATAAATAATCTAACAAGATTTTTTTATGAACATAAGCTGGTTGAGGTGCTGTACATTGAATATATGTATGTAGTGTACTAAATCTAATGTATTATGTGCCACTTGTGCAGGGGGTGGGAGACTAGGGGCCCACCTTTCTCAGGGGCCCACCGGGGGATTTCCCTGTACCCCTGCGGGCCAGTCCGAGCCTGGTTGCACGGCCAGAGTCAGGCGGACTTCTGGGCCCTAGTTCCCCTGACATACTGTTTTGCTACAGCCTGGAGGCTGCTGGGCGATTGGCTGAGAAAGCCGCATCTGAGTCCAAGTGTGAACTGCATTATGTAGACGAGTCAGGGATTAGGTGATATGTTTAGTTAGAGCCCAGCGGGGCCAGTGTTCATTGTTTTGTACTATTTGTGTCGTGCTGTGTCTGAATACTGTCCAATAAATGCACTGTTTGGACATGCAACACGGTTGTCAGCGATAATTCTGTGAGAATGACCCCCGAAAAAGAGACGATCCCTTACACTACCTCTTGAATTTTTCCATGCTACGCCCACAAACTTAAATCTATTTTATTGGGATTGTATGTGATAGACCAACACAAAGTAGCAAAGTATGTGTGAAGTGAACAGAAAATGATACATGGTTTTCAAAAGATTTTATAAATGCAAATCTGGACAGTGTGGCGTACATTTGTATTCAGCCCCCCTGAGTCAATACTTTTTAGGACCACCTTTTGCTGCAAATATAGCGACAAGTCTTTTGGAGTATGTCTCTACCAGCTAGAGGCTGACATTTTTGCAAAATAGCTGAAGCTCAGTCAGATTGGACACAGATTCTCAATAGGATTTAGATTGCGCCGTAATCAGTAACAGATATATGACAAAACGTGGTATATATCTGTAAGTAAATGACCCCCATAGTGTTTTGTATTTAGGCCCAAAAAAATATCTTTCCATTGACATGCATTAATGCCGGATCCAGCACCAAGTGTTCCGGCAAAATGCATGCGCAGACTTTTAAAAATGCAAAAATAAATAAATACCGTTTCCGTTTTTCCGGATGACACTGGAGAGACGGATCCGGGGTTTCAATGCATTTCTTAGACGGATCCGCATCCGGATCAGTCTACAAATGCTATCCATTTGCACACGGATTTCCGGATCCAGCAAGTGTGAAAGAACCCAAACTTATCTCCACACTTTGTGCCATCTGCAAAACACATGGCATGTAATAATATAAATAGGCAGGTCTATAAGGCTAGGTCTACACGACAACATTTGTTGCACCAATGTAGCGTGACAACTTTCATAATGTAGTCTATGGTGTTGCGCCGCGACAAGATGGATTTTTCTGCGACTGTCGCGTCACAGACTCAGCACGACACCATAAACTACCATTATGAAAGTTGTCACGCAACATATGTTGCAGTGTAGTTGTGCGCTATGTGTCGCGCAGACCTAGCCTAAAGGTATGCTTGTTTTCAAAGACGTTACTTGTACATAAGAAGAGAGGCGCTTTATCTGAACTCTGTGCTTTGTTTCTTGATACATATACAAAGTTGTAACAAGTAATAACATATCCTGACAAATAAATAGTTATCATACATACATAGTTGCCAACAGTCCTGGCAAATTCAGCCTGTCATGGGTCAAAATGGGTGGGACTTATGCAAACCCCACCCATAAGTAGCATTTCCCAGCCGTTTTTGGGTGATCTTATATTTTTATTTATTTACTCTTTAGGCCCCTTTCACACGGGCGAGTTTTCCGTGCGGGTGCGATGCGTGCGGTGAACGTATTGCACCCGCACTGAATCCGGACCCATTCATTTCTATAGGGCTGTGCACATGAGCGGTGATTTTCACGCATCACTTGTGCGTTGAGTGAAAATCGCAGCATGCTCTATATTGTGCGATTTTCACGCGACGCAGGCCCCATAGAAGTGAATGGGGTGCGTTAAAATCGCATACCATCCGCAAGCAAGTGCGGATGCGGTGCGATTTTCACGCACAGTTGCTAGGAAACGATCGGGATGGAGAAAAGGGAAAATAATAGCATTCTGAATACAGAATGCATAGTAAAACAGCGCTGGAGGGGTTAAAAAAAAATAAAAAAAATTAAACTCACCTTAGTCCACTTGATCGCGAAGCCCGGCATCTCCTTCTGTATCCTTTGTTGAGCAGGACCTGTGGTGAGCATTAAATACAGGTAAAGGACCTTTGATGATGTCAGATCACATGCTCCATCACCACGGTGATGGACCATGTGATTGGAGCATGTGATCTGACGTCACCACAGGTCATTTAGCCCACAGCTAGTAAAAAGAGACCGGGAACTACGCGATCAAGAGGATAAGGTGAGTTAACTTTTTTCTTTTCTTTTTTTAACCCCTCCAGCACTATTTTACTATGCATTCTGTATTCAGAATGCTATTATTTTCCCTTATAACCATGTTATAAGGGAAAATAATACAATCTTCAGAACATCAATCCCAAGCCCGAACTTCTGTGAAGAAGTTCGGGTACCAAACATGCGCGATTTTTATCACGCGAGTGCAAAACGCATTACAATGTTTTGCACTTGCACGGAAAAATCGCGCATTTTCCCGCAACGCACCCGCCTCTTATCCGGGCAAAAAACCTGACGCCCGTGTGAAAGAGGCCTTAGCCTTGAAAGACAAGATCCCAGTAAGAACCAGTGTGAACAGTGTGCAGCTGTTTATATGAAGTTACAAAAAAAATCCAATGTGAAATGTGCAGTTGCCTATAAGGGTACTTTCACACTTGCGTTGTTTGATTCCAGCAGGCAGATCTGTTGCCTGAACAGGCAAACTGTATGCAAACGCATGTAATTTTTCTGACTGATCAGGAATTTTTCAGAGTTATCAGGATCCTGATCAGTCTGAAAAATGCCTGATCAGTCAGAAAAATGCATTGCAGTACTGGATCCGTTTTTTACGGTGTCATCAGGCAAAACGGATCCGGTATTTCTTTTTTTCTCATTTCTAAAGGTCTGCGCATTCCGGTATTTTGAATGTCGGATCCGGCACTAATACATTTCTATGGAAAAAAATGCCGGCATTCAGGCAAGTCTTCAGTTTTTTTCGCCGGAGATAAAACCGTAGAATGCTACGGTTTTCTCTTTTGCCTGATCAGTCAAAATGACTGAACTGAAGACATCCTGATGCAAACTGAACGGATTAGGCTACTTTCACACTTGCGTTCAGAGCGGATCCGTCTGAGACGGATCCGCTCATATAATGCAGACGATGGATCCGTTCAGAACGGATCCGTCTGCATTATATTGTTAAAAAAATTCTAAGTGTGAAAGTAGCCTGAACGGATCCATCCAGACTTTACATTGAAAGTCAATGGGGGACGGATCCGTTTGAAAATTGAGCCATATAGTGTCAAATTCAAACGGATCCATCCCCATTGACTTCCATTGTAAGTCTGGACGGATCCGTTTGCCTCCGCAAGGCCAGGCGGACACCTGAACGCTGCAAGCAGCGTTCAGGTGTCCGCCTGCTGAGCGGAGCCCAAACGCTGCCAGACTGATGCATTCTGAGCGGATCCGCATCCACTCAGAATGCATTAGGGCTGGACAGATGCGTTCAGGAGCCCAAACGCAAATGTGAAAGTAGCCTTACTCTCCATTCAGAATGCATGGGGATATGCCTGATCAGTTCTTTTCCGGTATAGAGCCCCTGTGACAGAACTCTATGCTGGAAAAGAAAAACACAAGTGTGAAAGTAGCCTTAGGCAGTTGTGGTCCGCATCCGAGCCGGCTTGGGTGCGGACCCATTCACTTCAATTGGGGCATAAAAGATGCAGACAGCACTCTGTGTGCTGTCCGCATCCGTTGTTCCTTTGCGTGGCCCCGCAAAAAAAAAAAAAAAGGTTGTCCATTTTGCAGACAAGAATAGGCATTTCTACAATGGGCCGCACGTTCCGTTCCGCAAATTGCGGAAGGCACACGGGCGGCTTCCATTTTTTGTGGATCCGCGGACCGCAAAAAACTGAACGGTCGTGTGCATGAGGCCTAAGGTGTTATAAAAACCTATTCTGTGTGAACAGTGTGCAGTTGTCTATATGATAAAAAAAACTGTCCGGTATGTGCTAAGTTTGCAACTGAACAGAAAATGATACAGTGTATACCTCTGTATAAGGGTTCGTTCACACAAATGTATTTTGCGTTCCGTATACGGGACGTTTTCTGCGTTTTCTCACTCTGTGTGCTGTCCGCATCTGTTGCTTTGTTCCGTGGCCTGTCCTATTCTGTCCATTTTGCGGCAAATTCTTTTCCAAAATTGCGGAAGGCACCCGTGCGGCATCCGTTTTTTGCGGACCGCAAAAAACGGCACGGTTGTGTGAACAAGCCCTAAGGGCTCATGCACACAAACGTTTTTTTTTCTGTGCCCCTTTTTTTTGCGGCCCGTATGTGGATCCATTCACTTCAATGGGTCCGCATAAAAAACAGAAATGACACCATGTGCATTCTATTTCCGTATGTCTTTTATAATGACTTTTATTCATTCTAACTTTGACCACATAATGGCAGAGTGGACGATTTCCAAGCCCTTATGATAGTTTGGTTTACTGATAAGAGGATATAAGTCAGAAGTTTAAAGGGAACGTGTCATGTATTTTTCGCTAACATACATAACTATCACCAATGGCCATCAGAACGTTGTAAGAGCATTATAACCAAACCTTGGCTCCCAAATGCCCAGCTGGACGGACTTTCCTTTTCAAAGTGACCCCTCTAAAGGCTTCTCCTTCTTGGGTGGTTAGAGGATTAGCAGAGGGGAAGGTAGGTGAGCTTGGGCACTTGGAAAAGGTAAGTCTGCCCAGCAGGGCACTTGGGAGCCGTTTTGTATTGGACAAAACGGTCGGTGTTCCTGCATTGCCACGGGGCGCACACATTCGTGTGCAGGAGGCCTAAAAGAGAGCGAGAGCATATAAGATTTAATACATGGAACCATAAGCAGACCTGTATGTACTGTATGTTAGGGTAGGTTCACATCTGCGGTAACAACTTCATTAGTCTGTTCCAGCAGAGCAACAGACTACCGGAGTTTACCATATCCAGCATAGCCGCATACTGCAGGATCTCCATCAACTATAATGGGATCTGCTAGCGTTCAGCCAGATACTAATAGGTAAGCAATGGGTATGCTGATCCTGCTGTGGTAAAATTGTGACCGCAGTGTGATACTATTGTATATCCCAACTGGACTCTCAATCACCTGTCTCATGGTGAAGACCAAGGTCTCATCCCTAATCTGTCACATGCGAGTGTCTACTAGAGCAGGACAGTGAGCGAGAGTTTTGCAGAGGATGGAGATTAAACCTTACGTGTGTGGTGCCATGACACTATGAGTTGCTATGAATTGCGGATCCGCAAAAAAAACGGATGACATCCCGTATGCATCCGTTTTTTTTTTGCGGATCCGTTTTTTTTGCTGAGCCATTGTAATAATGCCTATCCTTGTCCACAAACTAGAAAAAAATAGGACATGCACTATTTTTTTTTGCGGAGCAACGGAACGGACATATTGATGCGGACAGCACACGGTGTGCTGTCTGCGTTTTTTGCGGACCCATTGAAATGAATGGGTCCGCATCCTATCCCCAAAAAAAAACGGAACGGACACGGAAACAAAATACGGTCGTGTGCATGAGGCCTAAATTGTGAGAACTTAGTAAAGGTGTGTTGAGACATGATCCTGAAACAAAATCCGTGGCAAATCTGTGACCTACAGGGCATGCTGTATATTACAAGGGAATCTGTCACCAGTTTTATGCTAGCCTATATGAGGGCAGCATAAATTGGTGACACAGACCCTAAGGCCCATTGAAGACGAGCGTGTCCAGATTAGGTCCGGATGCGTCCCGATGCATTGCGGCAAACCCGCACGAGTAGGTACGCAATTGCAGTCAGTTTTGACTGCGATTGCATTCCGATGTTTAGTTATTATCGCGCGGATGCAATGTGTTTTTCACGCGCGTGATAAAAAACTGACTGTGGTACCCAGACCCGCTTGGGATTGGTGTTCTGTAGATTGTATTATTTCCCCTTATAACATGGTTATAAGGGGAAATAATAGCATTCTGAATACAGAATGCTTAGTACAATAGGGCTGGAGGGGTTAGAAAAAAATAAATTAAAATAATTTTACTCACCTTAATCCACTTGATCGCACAGCCGGCATCTCTTCTGTCTTCTTCTTTGAGGAATAGGACCTTTGATGATGTCACTACGCTCATCACATGGTCCGTCACATGATCTTTTACCATGGCGATGGATCATGTGACGGACCATGTGATGAGCGTAGTGACGTCATCAATGGTCCTATTCCTCACACAACAAGACAGAAGAGATCCCGGCTGCGCGAACAAGTGGATTAAGGTGAGTTAAATTATTATTTATTTATTTTTTAACCCCTCCAGCCCTATTGTACTATGCATTCTGTATTCAGAATGCTATTATTTTCCCTTGTAACCATGTTATAAGGGGAAATAATAAAGATCGGGTCCCCATCCCGATCGTCTCCTAGCAACCGTGCGTGAAAATCGCACCCGATTCGCACTTGCTTGCGGATGCTTGCGATTTTCACGCATCCCTATTCACTTCTATGGGGCCTGCGTAATAGAGCATGCTGCGATTGTCACGCAACGCACAAGTGATGCGTGAAAATCACCGCTCATGTGCACAGCCCCATAGAAATGAATGGGTCCGGATTCAGTGCAGGTGCAATGCGTTTACCTCACGCGTTGCACCCGCGCGGAAAACTCGCCTGTGTGAAAGGGGCCTAAGAGATACACTGGGCCTGTCATACCCTCATTCATCTTCATCTCTTTTACTGCACTGAGCCCCAGGGAGCAATGGCCAGAGGTAGGATACCATGGCACAACTACACTACACCAGGTCCACTGCCACTCCCATCATCTACACTGGCTCCCACGGGGCTCGCTGCAGGTGACATACTTGAATTGATCTAGACGTTTTGCTAAAATCTGTTTTGAAGAGCTGTAGCATGAGCCAAGTGCTGGAGCTATTCAGCACTGAGCATCCGCAAGCGAATCCTCATGTCCCGTGTCCCATGGTTCACCTCCGCCACTACTAGGAATAGCGCACTCTGTACGGAGCGGACCCCCGTTCTTGGCTCTCTGGAGCTGTTCATTACAGATTGTAGCAGAATAACTGAGCCGATTCCAGGGGCTGACTGGGAACTTAACGTAGCCCCGGAACAAAACTAAGGGTACTTTCACACTTGCGTTGCTGGATTCCGGCAGGCAGTTCCATCGCCGGATCTGGCAATCTGTATGCAACGGAAACCATTTATAGACGGATCCGAATGCAGATACGTCTCACAAATGCATTGCAATACCGGATTCGTCTTCCCTGTGTCTTCTGGAAAAACAGAGCCGGTATTTATTGATTTTTACATTTTTAAAGGTCTGCGCATGCGCAGAATGAATCCGTCAATGCGGCACTAATACATTACAATAGAAAAAAATGCCGGATCTGGAAAGTGTTCAGGATTTTTGGCCGGAGAGAAAACTGCAGCATGCGGCGGTATTTTCTCCGTCCAAAAAATGTAAGAGGGACTGAACTGATGCGTCCTGAACGGATTGCTCTCCATTCAGAATGCATTAGGATAAAACCGATCATTTTTTTCCCCGGTATTGAGACCCTGTGACAGAACTCAATACCAGAAAAGAATAACGCAAGTGTGGAAGTGCCCTAAGAGTGGCCCCATGTTGAAAGCAGCTCCAAATTTACAGGAACACCAGTAGAGGGGCCAAGACAAGTAGGTGGGGTCGGCACTGCTATAGTGCAGCACAACCTACCTCCCTAGTGTCCTGCTGTCCTGAGGACAGTGAAAATGTTTGATTCAGGAGGGCAAAAAGAGGCCACTGGCCGGGTACATAACCGCCTCCGGACCGCCTAACGCAGATTCGCGGTCCGGAGGCGGCAGCTGTAGGCAGAGTGACGCATATACGCGCTCAGCCGGCCCGCACATGCGCATCGCGGCCCGGCATTTCTTCCAGGGGGGTCGCGTCATCAGCTTGCCAGCCAATAATTGTGGCTGGCAAGCTGATGATTTTTTAAAAATCCAATCAGAAGCCATATAGCAGATCATATTAGTAAATATGATGTGTTATATGGCTGCCTGCTCCTCTGCTGGTCCTTTTGGTCGGTTGGATCCAGCAGAGGAGCAGGCATCACAGTGAGTAGCACCAAACACTACACTTTTGCCCCAGATCACCCCAATTAACCCTTTGATCACCCCTGTCAATCACTAGTGAAAGGAAAAAAGTGATCAGTGTAAACTGTCATTTTTTTTTTTCACTGGTATTGACCGTTAGGTTTTAGGATAGTTTAGGCCCCTTGGTTAGGTAGTTTGGCGATCGGTTAGCGCCCAGCCCACCGCAGTCCGTTATTCGCTGATTAGCGTATCGCTAATCAGCATTTGTACTTTTATAGTATCTGTAAGTGATCAAAACTGATTACAGTCAGATCTATAATAGTATTAGTGTCACCTTAGTTCGCCCTCCACCCAAAACGCAGTGTTTGCCCGATCAGGCCTGATCGGTCGCCCACACGTGCGTTCGCCCACGCCCGCCCCGCCGCAGTGACAAAAAATTTTTTTTTTTTGATCACTGCACATTCACTTTACACACACTGCGGCGATAAAAAAATCAGTTTTGATATTTTTTATCAACCGCAGCGGCCTCCGGTACTTCGCTAGCCTCCCATTTGTAAGACAGGCTTGCTTTTTTTTCTTGGGTAGTCTCAGGGAATACCCCCTAAATTTAGTTGCCCAAATGTCAAACAGGGGGTATTCTTCTGAAGAGGCCTACAGGCTTCTGACCCAGTCAGATGAGGAATGGGAACCCTCATCTGACGAATCCAGTGGGTCAGAATACGAACCTGTAGAAAGCAGTGGCTCTCTGATCCAAAGTTCGGACGAGGAGGTTGAGGTCCCTGATACCACCAGGCGTACCTGGCCCCGTGTCACTAGACCACAGGTTGCGCAGAATCCACTTCAAGGGCAGCAGAGTGGGGCTGACGCTGTCGGATTACGTGGTGAGGCATACACCAGCAGCACAGCCCTCCCTGGACCTAGTACCAGCACTGCCGTACAACCTGGTGAAGTAGCGAGCACCAGAAGGGCAGTTGAAGCTGGTACGGTGGCACGATCCTTCCTCAAATTTCAGGAAGAGATCGAGAACCTCCTGTATCCAGGAGGTTCCGTGGCCCCATCCACCAGTGTAGTTAGCCGTCTACACGAGCGACATTTCCCCAATGTCGTTGCCATTACCTCAACCCAACCGTCACCCCGAAAAAGATGTTGTGTCTGTAGCAGGAGTGGAATAAGGCGTGACACATGCTATTTCTGTCCTGACTGCCCTGACCACCCTGACCTATGCTTTGGAGAGTGTTTCTGGAAGTACCACACACAGGTACACCTTAGCATAGGGATCACATCTCACAGGACAGGCACACAGGGCTATTAGGGCCCATTCACTCACAGCAGCTGCAAACCTCTCCTTTCACCTGGGACAAAGTGCATAATGTACTTCACCACATCTCTGGGCGATTTGCGCTTTGCACATTGTCCCATGGGAAAGGAGAGGTTTGTCCTATAAAGGTAAAAAATAAAAATAAAATCACCAGTAAGCAAAAAGGTTAATGTTCAGTTCCAAAAGTTAAAGTTTATATGTTTTGTTCAAAAGTTAATAAAATTATTGCGTTGTGGCCTGTTTTTTTTACCTTCCAGGTGGACCAACCGATCGACTAGCTGCAGCACTGATGTGCATTCTGACAGAAGCATTGTGCTGCTGTCAGATTACACGCAAGTCGGTGTATGCGGCGCTGCAAGACGAGATTTCTCCTCTGCAGTAAAAGATACGTTTGCCGATGCATACGAGCTGAGGAGGAGGCAGCGTTCCTATGCTTTGGCAAACACTTTGTATATAAAAAAAAAATAAAAAAATCCCGGCAATGATTTATTCATCCACATCGATTGATGTGAATGGAGAAATCTGGTTTGCCAGGGCATACGAGCTAAGTGGGTATGGATGTTGGGCGGAGCTCCTATGTCCTGGCAGACGCCTTTCCCCTCCTTTTTTTTTTTTGGCAGAGATTTTTTCATCCACATTGATCGATGTGAAATCTGTGCCGTTCATTTTTTTCTTTCAGCCCAGAGGCTGAACGGAAAAAAGAAATCTCATTACCCAAATGCTCAATATAAGGAGAATAGCAGAAACTCCTAATGCTGGCCATACATGTAATGATTGCGGAGACCCTCAAATGCCAGGGCAGTACAAACACCCCACAAATGACACCATTTTGGAAAGAAGACACCCCAAGGTATTCGCTGAGGGGCATATTGAGTCCATGAAAGATTGAAATTTTTGTCCCAAGTTAGCGGAAAGTGAGACTTTGTAAGAAAAAACAAAAAAAAAATCAATTTCCGCTAACTTATGCCCAAAAAAATTAATTTCTATGAACTCGCCAGGCCCCTCATTGAATACCTTGGGGTCTCTTCTTTCCAAAGTGGGGTCACATGTGGGGTATTTATACTGCCCTGGTATTTTAGGGGCCCTAAAGCGTGAGAAGAAGTCTGGGATCCAAATGTCTAAAAAAAGCCCACCTAAAAGGAATTTGGGCACCTTTGAGCATCTAGGCTGCAAAAAAGTGTCACACATGTGGTATCACCGTACTCAGGAGAAGTTGGGGAATGTGTTTTGGGGTGTCATTGTACATATACCCATGCTGGGTGAGATAAATATCTTGGTCAAATGCCAACTTTGTATAAAAAAATGAGAAAAGTTATCTTTTGCCAAGATATTTCTCTCACCCAGCATAGGTATATGTAAAATGACACCCCAAAACACATTCCCCAACTTCTCCTGAGTACGGCAATACCAGATGTGTGACACTTTTTTGCAGCCTAGGTGGGCAAAGGGGCACACATTCCAAAGTGCACCTTTCGGATTTCACCGGTCATTTTTTTACAGATTTTGATTGCAAACTACTTCTCACGCTGTAGGGCCCCTAAAATGCCAGGGCAGTATAACTACCCCACAAGTGACCCAATTTTGCAAAGAAGACACCCCAAGGTATTTTGTGATGGGCATAGTGAGTTCATGGAAGTTTTTATTTTTTGTCACAAGTTAGTGGAATATGAGACTTTGTAAGAAAAAAAAAATATCATCATTTTCCGCTAACTTGTGACAAAAAATAAAAAGTTCTATGAACTCACTATGCCCATCAGCGAATACCATAGGGTGTCTACTTTCCGAAATGGGGTCATTTGTGGGGGTTTTCTACTGTTTGGGCATTGTAGAACCTCAGGAAACATGACAGGTGCTCAGAAAGTCAGAGCTGCTTCAAAAAGCGGAAATTCACATTTTTGTACCATAGTTTGTAAACGCTATAACTTTTACCCAAACATTTTTTTTTATCAAAGACATGTAGAATAAATTTAGCGAAGAATTTATATATGGATGTGGTTTTTTGGCAAAATTTTACAACTGAAAGTGAAAAATTTCATTTTTTTGCAAAAAAATCGTTAAATTTTGATTAATAACAAAAAAAGAAAAAATGTCAGCAGCAATGAAATACCACCAAATGAAAGCTCTATTAGTGAGAAGAAAAGGAGGTAAAATTCATTTGGGTGGTAAGTTGCATGACCGAGCAATAAACCGTGAAAGTAGTGTAGTGCAGAAGTGTAAAAGGTGGCCTGGTCATTAAGGGTGTTTAAGCTAGCGGGGCTGAGGTGGTTAAAGGGGTGATCCAACCGCTATAATGACCCCTGCAATGCCCAGGCCCCTTATATAGGGTATACTCACCCCGCTCCCTGATCCCCTATGGCTGCCGCTGCATCTCAGAACATTGGGGCAGCCAATGGCATCGCAGGTAGATGCAGCGGTGGCTGTGAGGGGATCAGGAACCACGCAGGCATTGGGGGGTCATTATAGGGGTTGGATAATGATTCTCCCAGAGTAAGCTGCAGGGTGCTATGTACTCCCCCAGGAATTATCCCAGCAGGGTTTATGGCCAGCCCGCTCAGCGCATAGCCTCAATGCAGCGGTACTGCCCCTTGACCGTGCACAGAAACACAACAGCGCCTGCGCAGACAGCGACTGACCCCCACCAAACCCGTAATGAAATGTAGGCGGGTACTCGGGCCGCCATTTTCTCGGAGTCATTATTTGCAGACAGTAAATTTCCCTAGCAGAGGCTGAGCAGTGCCGAGCGGAGACGTATCTGCCCGTCACTTCAGTTCCTTCCCACAGGCCCAGAAGCGGTTCCAGAGCTGAGCCCGGTGCCAGTGACGTTGGTTCTGGCAACAGATATGACGACTGATAGGGGACTGAAATATACAGCATGGCAGAGTGAGTAGATGGACGGGTCACCACTGGGTGTACACTGAGCTCAGATGACGTCACAGGACGTCACTTACAGCCCCCTTCACACACAGCGGTTGTTATAGCTCCAGTATAGTCCAGTACTGGTGGAGAGGGGGACATTTCCTGCCCAGCCTGTGTGTCAGTGGTGTCTGCAGCTGTGGGGAGACTACAGCTCCCATCATGCTGAACATTGCAGACCACTGCCGAGCTCATCTATAGGAGGACGTGTATGTGCTCGGAGTGCACCATGGTATTAAGGGCTGGCACCTATTTACACGTGTCCACCGCCCGCCTACATTGGACCCAGTGTAGAAAAGTAAAACTGTTCCATTCCCCATATTGGGATGTTCTGTGCGATCACAGAGAACATGGCGGTGTGTGTGACGCTGGTGCAGGATTCTGGCGGTATTCCCTAGATTGCATCAATGCAAGAATTGACTGGAGGCTACAAGATAACATTGGCCAAGCCCTTAAAGGGGTTTTCCACTCTTCAGATATTAATGATCAATATTAGGTCAGTGGGGGGCCAATCAGCTGCTTTCGTCAGAGCTGGCAGCAGAAGGCGCGTCTGCGGTATAGAGGCTGTGCTGGGTTACATTCACACGGGAAGCGAGCTGCGGTACGCTGGCAATGCCCACCACACAATGGCCGCAGCCTTCTGCTTCTGGCTCCGTCCATTATTATTTATGGCAGATGCTGGATGTCAGACCCCCATCAATCTGATATTGATGGACCTGTATGGAGAATAATTTCTAGAGTGGAAACCCCTTTTATATGCTGGCTCCACGATCCTAAGGTACGGCCACTCTGTCAGGTTTCCTGATCAGTAGAGGAGTGCTGGCTCCACCGATCCTAAGGTACGGCCACTCTGTCAGGTTTCCTGATCAGTAGAGTGCTGGCTCCACTGATCCTCAGGTACGGCCACTATGTCAGGTTTCCTGATCAGTAGAGGAGTGCTGGCTCCACCGATCCTAAGGTACGGCCACTCTGTCAGGTTTCCTGATCAGTAGAGTGCTGGCTCCACTGATCCTCAGGTACGGCCACTATGTCAGGTTTCCTGATCAGTAGAGGAGTGCTGGCTCCACCGATCCTAAGGTATGGCCACTATGTCAGGTTTCCTGATCAGTAGAGGAGTGCTGGCTCCACCGATCCTAAGGTATGGCCACTATGTCAGGTTTCCTGATCAGTAGAGTGCTGGCTCCACCGATCCTAAGGTATGGCCACTCTGTCAGGTTTCCTGGTCAGTAGAGTGCTGGCTCCACCGATCCTAAGGTACGGCCACTCTGTCAGGTTTTCTGATGCCGTTTTGGAAGCCAAAACCAGGAGTGAATTCATAAAAGAGCAGTCCATTGTATTTTCTCTCCTATGATCCATTCCTGGCTTCCTGCATCAGGAAACCTGACGGAGTGGCCGTACCTTTAGGCTACCTGCACATGATTCAGATTACATATGGTTTTTCCTAGCAGATATTTGTGCAGAAAAATTTGCAAAGTGAATGAGATTTCTCAAATCTCATGTACACTTAGTTTTTTGTGTGTGCGGAAACATGATTATAAAATCCGCAGTGATTGTGCGATTCCGCAGCTTATATGTAATGGTTTTCCCCATAGACTTTTAATGAAGTTGTTAACCTAAACAGAAAACCTGCAACAAAAACTGCATAAAAATCACACACAAAATGCACCAAAACCGCGATAAATGGTGCAGATTTTTATGATTTGGATTTCATAGGGATTTTCTGCATACCAATCCGCAATGTGTGCCTGACCCTGGGTTCACACCTGAGCGTTGCGCAAACGCGCGTTTTTGTCGCGTGTTTTTATGCGCGTTTTTTGTAATAGTAAACGCGCGTTTGACGCGCGTTTGTGTCATTGACTGCAGTGTCCTATGGCCACAAACGCGCATCAAAACGCCCCAAAGAAGCTCAAGTACTTCGTTCGTACGCTCTGTAAAACGCCCAGGTGTGAACCATTCCCATAGGGAAGCATTGGATTTCATGTCTTGAGCGTTTTACAGCGCGTTTGAACGCGCTGTAAAACGCTCAGGTGTGAACCCAGGGTAAAGGTACGGCTGCGCGGTCAGGTTTCCTGATCCTGGTCGTATCTGTCCTTTTACAGTGGTTGCAGTGACAACTGTACGAGTGTCATAGACGCCTCTACAGGAAATTTTACTAAAAAAAAAAAAAAAACACCCAAAAGCCTTTTTTTTTTTTTAATGCACTTATATAGCGCTACTATATTCCGCAGCGCTTTACAGCCATTATCATCGCACGCTGTCCCCAGTGGGGCTCACAATCTAAGGTCCTTATCAGTATGTCTTTGGAGTGTGGGAGGAAACAGAGTACCCGGAGGAAACCCACGCAAACACGGGGGGAACATACAAACCCTTTGTCCTTGGCCAGATTCACACCTAGGACACCAGTGCTGACCACTGAGCCACTGTGCTGCCCACACATGAGACTTTCTCTGCTGTATACCGTCGTGCCCTGAACGGCAGACATGATGATCAGAACTCCCGGCCGTGTCATACCACTTGGGTCTTCATCTACCATTGCAGCTTGCCGTACATCATGCCCACCTGGTGCTCTGCATGTTCACACTGACTAAGCCAGGGGGAGGTCTTTCTGCATCAGCCAATGAGCTGCGACCTGTCAACACCGCCAACCAATAGGAATTGGCTTCTAGTGTCATCTCAACCTGACCAGTAGGGGGCCACGAGGTGTAGAGAATTGTCACTGTGACCTCTTGTAAACCTTGAGTTGTCTGTGGCGTGTCCAGAGTGGGCATGCTGGGTATTGTGGTTCTGCAGGGTGGATTTCCACAGTCCACGGTAGTGGTGTATGGCGGTGTCATAAATGAATATCTGCATGTACCATACTATGTGCCGCTCTCGTATCAGACTTTATTGTACTTGGCTGCTTGCAGTAGTGAAAACCCTGGTGCCCCCCAAATAGCGATAGTTATAGTGCCCCCATAACATTGCTGTCCCCAGGGCCCCCTAAAGAGCGATAGTTACAGTGCTACCATAACAGTGCTGGCCAGAGTCCCGCAAATATAGCAGCAGCTTAGGTACAATGCCACAAAATAGTAACAGCCCTGGTACCCCCCTCCCTAAATATTGACTGCCACAGTGCCCTCTTAAAGTGCCAGGAACGGTGCTTACTGTCATGATGGAGCTGGCATTGGCATTCAGCAATGAATGGCAGCAGGAACTGGAGTTCAGCCCTACAGCTGGCACAGCAGCGTATACTTCCCTATCTTACTGCTGCTGGACCATTCCACGCACCACTGTGAGACTGCTGTGGAGGAAGACGCCTGTGCAGTGGTGCCTCCATCTTTATCACTACTGGCAGTGGAGTGGTGGCCTGGCAGGGTAAGCAGGCTCTTGTAAGAGGTGGGTAGTGGGCACTAGTGAACGATTTACCCTGGGTGGCACTGGCTAGGGTAATAAGCCCCTGGACAGGTATATTCAAAAGGTAAAGCAAAGTTGCAAATTTTATTGTTACTGCCATGAAAATACAGGACACATTGCGGTAGTTGCAGACTCGCAGTATAATATTTGTGGCAGTCACAGTAAAACAGTGAGTTGACTGCACTGTCTGAATTTATCCTAACACGGTTACTGAGGCGACTAGGGGCTGGAGGTACAGCATTAGTTACTCTGAGTTCCTCCATCCCATCACTGATGTCACTTTACCACAGTGCCACCAGACACCACTGCTGCCTCCAGTCCTCCAACTGTTACCCAGTGCCACCACCAGACCTCTCTGCTCAGTTGTCAGTGTGATGAGTTTTGCTCGCTCTACTGCTCAGGTCCCTCAGTGACAGATCCGGTACCTCCAGAAAGGTAGAGATTCAGTCTTAGGGTCCATTCACACGTCCGCAAAATGGATCCGCATCCGTTCCGCAATTTTGCGGAACGGGTGCAGACCCATTCATTTTCAATGGGGCCGGAATGTGCTGTCCGCATCCACATTTGCGGATCCGCACTTCCGCATCCGTGCTTCCGTTTCCGCAAAAAAATAGAACATGTCCTATTCTTGTCCGCAATTCCGGACAAGAACAGGTATATTCTATTAGTGCCGGCAATGTGCGGTCCGCAAAATGCGGAACGCACATTGCCGCTTTCCGTGTTTTGCGGATCCGTGGCTCTGTGTATCCGCAAAACACATTGCGGACGTGTGAATGGAGCCTTAGGGTACTTTCACACTTGCATTTTTCTTTTGAGTTCCGTCCTAGGGGCTCAATGCCGGAAAAGAACTGATCAGTTTCATCCCTGTGCATTCTGAATGGAGAGCAATCCGTTCAGGATGTCATCAGTTCAGTGACTGGACGGAGGAAATACCGCAGCAAGCTGCAGTATGATCTCCATCCAAAATGCCTGATCAGTTGCCGGAATGGCATTACTTTACATTGAAATGTATTAGTGCCGGATCCGGCATTAAGAAACACATAAAGGACGGATCCTGAAAACTGAAAAAAAAAGATGGATCCGTCTATCGCATGACAGGCGGAGAGACAGATCCGTTCTTGCAGTGCATTTGTGAGACAGATCCGCATCAGAATCCGTCTCACAAATTCTTTGAGTCACATCCAGATCGGCGGATCCGGCAGGCAATTCCGACGACGGAACTGCCTGCCGGATAACACTGCCGCAAGTGTGAAAGTAGCCTTATCTTCTCTCAGATTTTCTGCTGATGCATGGAAGACCGTTGTGGAGTAGACGAGTGATGGCAGAAATGGCAACATCTTAGGCTACTTTCACACTTGCGGCAGGACGGATCCGACAGGCTGTTCACCCTGTCAGATCCGTCCTTCCGCTGTTTCGCCGGACCGCCGTTCCGCCCTCATTGACTATAATAGGGACGGGGCTGTGCTCCGGCGAAGGTCGCGGTCAGAGGCCGCCGGACTAAAAAGTCGGACATGCAGGACTTTTAGTCCGGCGGCCTTTCGCTGTGCACTGCCGTACTGCCCCGGCGCGCCGCCCCCGTCCCCATTATAGTAAATGGGGACGGAGCGGCGGTCTGGCGGCGTGGCGAAACAGCGGAAGGACGGATCCGACAGGGTGAACAGATCGTCGGGTGTCGGATCCGTCCTGCCGCAAGTGTGAAAGTACCCTTAAAGAGGACCTGTCACCTCTCTAGACCTGTGTTTTAGTAACTTCTTGCATTCCCCATGTAATAATAATTCTGGGGCATCTACCCGTATCACTCTATGTTGTGCCATTCTTCTATTATTCCTGCTAGGAGTTTACAAATAAATTGCCGCAGTCTGTTACTAAATGGGGAATGGAAGTCGTTACCACAACAGACCTGTCAGGAGAGGGGAGAGGTCGCCTTTGTATTATGTATGTGAATTACTAAAGCTTTCCTACTCTTCCTTGGCTAAAAATATTCCTCAAAAATGCTAAGAGAATTTTTACTCTTCTGCAAAAAATATAGTGCGATGTCTGGTCCTTCTTATATTTTCTCTCCTTTTATGATTCACTCCTGATTTTGGCTTCCAAAACTGCCTGCAGAAACCTGACCGTGTGGCTGCACCCATAGGCCTTATTCACACTCCAGCTTTTGGTCAGTGTTTTCCATCAGTGATTTTGAGGCCAAAACCAGATGTGGGTCAAAAACTCAGAACATAGTCTTGGTATGGCTCTGGCTGAACAGAAAGGGTACGACCACACGTTACGCACATACCGCAGGCTTGCATGTAGAAAAGATGGTGGCACAAGCTGAATAATAAATTTGACACATCGGGCAGTCCTTGCGCCAGAAAAGCAAATTTATGTGAGCTAGAAGCTGGTATAGATGTGCACTATAAATTATAACAGTTTCTGGCATGAATTTATAGTAAATCTGTTGGGCCGTGGGAGGCCACACCCCCTGATTAGCCCTACCCCCTTTTTCAGAAGTGAAAAGAGTGGTATAAAATTGAAAAAGTTGGAAATTTAGTACTAAATTCTCATGCAAGAATTTTCTGTTTTTGAGCGCTACTAGTCGGGGAGCTTGGCCTGGACAGATAGGTCTGTGGTTACAGAAGCCAATGCTTCCCCAGAGGAATGGGATTCGTGTGACATGGATAGAGTTAAAGTAGGGTTGGGCAATAAACCGGTATTAACGATATACTACGGTATTAAGAAACGGCGATATCGCCATTTCTTAATTACTGTGGTATTTTAGTTACGTCATAGGGGCAGTCGCACGTCACAGTACTAAATGCCTCTAGAACGTCCGGCGCACATTACAGCCATCACAGTGGAGAAAGAGTGAGTCCCTCCCCACTGTGATCCGGCTGCCGCTGTGCCACCAATGAGAAGGTAATAGTGAGGAGGAGGGGAGGGGCCACTGCACCACCAATGAGAATTACCCTCAATACAAATATAGACTGCGGGTGCTGGCCGTATCACATACCCGGCACCTGGCCTTTATGACGGGGATCTCGCCGAACTGCGCCAATTAACCCCTCAGGTGCCGTACTTGAGGGGTTAATTGTCTCGGTTCGCGGGATCTCTGCTTCTTGTCATTAAGACCGGGTGCCGGGTATGCGATACGGCCGGCACCTGCAGTCTATATTTGTATTATGGGGTTAATTACATTCATTGGTGGTGCAGTCTGCCCCCTCATACCCCAGTATTATAAATTATATCATTGGTGGTGCAGTGCACCCAACCCCCCCCCAGTATTATCATCATTGGTGGCAGTGGCCACAGGGTCCCCTCCCCCTTCATTGATGGTGCAGTGGTAGCTTCTGATCGGAGCCCCAGCAGTGAAATCTCGGGGTTCCGATCCGTTACCATGGCAGCCAGGACGCTACTGAAGCCCTGACTGCCATGGTAATCTCCCTGCTGCTGTGTGCACAAAGCCCAGGGCAGCAGGGAGAGTGTGAGATCCTATGCAACTGATCCGTTTTGGACCGCTTGTGAGAGCACGGAAACAGATCTTACAAATGGAAACCAAAACGCCAGTGTGAAACTAGCCTTGGGTATCGCCACATCCGAAAAAGTCCAAACTATTAAAGGGAAGAGTCCTGGTTAGCTCATGAGTGACACACCGCTGAAATCAGCATTTCTGTCACTAAAAGTTGATGAAAGGTTCCCTTTAAAGTATAGAAAAATATCTCCTATGTGGTGAACGCCGTAACAGAAAAAAAAAATGTAAAAAAACACACGATTCTCCTTTTTTTTTTTGTCTCCTCCCATAAAAAATAGGATAGGACTGTTCTAGTATGGGCCGCACGTTACATGAATTGTGGAATGCACACTTTTTTTTTTTTTTTTTTTTTGGCATTTAATTTTTCTTTTATCTGGTATCGAATGATATCGAGTTGTATAACTTTTTTATGGGACCGAAATGGAATGCCCAAATTTTGGTATTGTGACAGTCACCGGGGTGGCATCTAGTGGCTGTAAACCCCCAGACCCAGGAGACCAGCACTGGATAACAGTAAAAAATGATGATGTTACAGCAGCATCTCCAACGATCTCCTTTATTGTAGTATTTCAAAGCATATGTGCAGACAGATAATGCAACGTTTCGGCTGTCCTCAGCCTTTGTCAAGCACACAATGTACAACCATTGATTCCACATATAAATAGTAAAACACTGATACCAACCCCAACAATCCACTCCAATCAGCAGTGTGTGGGCAGATACCCATCCCCCAGACCCAGACATCCCATTGGGCAGAAATCCCAATGCTTGCTTTGCATAGTAGATGATCGCACCTCCAAGGAGTAATCATGTCACGATACATTCCAGCTGCATGTTGCAAGGCGTCCTGCGTGTGCATGGCAACATCGCGCGCACGTCTAGCATCGCGGGAATCGTCGGGATCTCGTTCGCACTGCATGTTCACAAGAGCACAATTAGGAAGAAGATGCTGGACAAACCAGTGGCAAGGCCACCAAACTGAAAAAAAACAAAAAACTGTTTGTATGTCCTGCATATTTCCCTAGACTTTCATCTAAGGCTACTTTCACACTAGCGCTTGATCGGATCCGTTCTGAACGGATCCGATCATATTAATGCAGACGGAGGCTCCGTTCAGTACGGATCCGTCTGCATTAATAACTTAGAAAAATTTCTAAGTGCGCAAGATGCCTGAGCGGATCCGTCCAGACTTTCAATGTAAAGTCAATGGGGGATGGATCCGCTTGAAGATTGAGCCATATGGTGTCATCTTCAAGCGGATCCGTTCCCATTGACTTACATTGTAAGTCTGAACGGATCCGCTCGCCTCCGCACGGCCAGGCGGACAGCTGAACGCTGCAAGCAGCGTTCAGCTGTCCGCCTGGCCATGCGGAGGCGAGCGGAGCGGAGGCTGAACGCCGCCAGACTGATGCAGTCTGAGCGGATCCGCTCCATTCAGACTGCATCAGGGCTGGACGCAGGCGTTCGGGTCCGCTCGTGAGCTCCTTCAAACGGAGCTCACGAGCGGACCGACGAACGCTAGTGTGAAAGTAGCCTTACATCTGTAGTTGACGCTGTTCGAACAAAAACTGCTTGTACTTGGAAAACGGCGCTAAAATGAACTCACCCTTACATGTGTTTTATCATGTATTTTAGAGGTCAAAAGAGAAGTCCTGGATGACTGTAGAAAGGAAGGGGAATGGAAGGTAAGTTCATTTTTCTCCTAAACTCCAGTTTTTGCCTTTATACACAACATCTTTCATTGATTCTAGGGATGTCTCTGAAGGATTGTGGGTGTGGGCACCCAGGCCTGGCACACACTTTCTACTGGTCTCCCAAAATTCTGCACTGGCACAAGCAATATGGTTGTGGTGATGACAGGTGGAGTGTTACCACATTTTGACTGAATATAGCCACTGCCTTCTGTCAGTGGGAGCACAATTTCTGCATTATCTATGTAGGTAATATTTTTATGTACTGTGGCATGCAAGTTTGGGCACCCCTGGTCACAAGTACTGTTAGTGTGAACAGTTAAAGGGGTCGTCTCACTTCAGCAAGTGGCATTTATCATGTAGAGAAAGGTAATGCAAGTCACTTACTAATGTATTGTCATTGTCCATATTGCTTCCCTTGTTGGTTTGATTCATTTTTCCATCACATTATACACTGCTCGTTTCCATGGTTACAGACCACCCTGCAATGCGTCAGCGGTGGTCGTGCTTGCATGCTATAGGAAAAAACGACTGCCTCTCTAGTGGCCAGGACCGTGGGAGCACCCATAGGCTAGTTCTTTTTCCTATAGTTTGCAAGCATGACTACTGCTGCTGGATTACAGGGTGGTCGTAATCATGGAAACGAGCAGTGTATAATGTGATGGACAAATGAATACAGCCAGCAAAGGAAGCAATATGGATTTAACATGAAATGATCTCCAAAAGGCACACTGTTAAGATGACACATTCCCTTGTATTTTAAGCAAAAACTATTTTCTTTTATTTTCATCCTTTAAATCAGTGTTTCCCAACCAGTGTGCCTCCAGCTGTTGCAAAACTACAACTCCCAGCATGCCCGGAAAGCATTTGGCTGTGCGGGCATGCTGGGAGTTGTAGTTTTGTAACAGCTGGAGGCACACTGGTTGGAATACACTGCTTTAAATTTTCAAAATAACCAAAAAAGGAAAAGGGCTCAAAGCAAACGTTTGGGCACCCTGCATGGTTAGTACCTTGTAGCTCTACCTTTGGCAGGTATCACAGCTTGTAGACTGCTTTTTGTAGCCAGCCAAGAGTCTTCCAATCTTTCTTCCAAACTCCTCCAGCTCTGTGAGACTCCTGGGCCGTCTTGCATGCACTGATGTTCAGAAAGGGGACTGTGAGGCCATGGTAAAAACCTTCAGAGTGCACATTTGCGGAACTGGAAGATTTGTGCAAGGAAGAATTGATGAAAATCCCTGAAATGAGACTCTTAGCTGGCTACAAAAAGCATTTACAAGCGTGATACTTGCCAAAGGGGGTGCTACTAGGCACTAACAATCCAGGGTGCCCAAACTTTGGCATGCCACTGTAAGGTTGTATAAAGCAATATTGTGACCAGAAATCCAAATGATGGCGGTCATGAAATCATCATAATAAACTGCAGGCAGTGTCTAGTATATAAGGTAAGCTGTAAGCAAAGTAGTAACTGGATATCCTGACGGCAGAAGATCCCTGTCTTTATGTGCGCTGCAGGCAAACCATGTATTCACATGCCACATGAATGTTCATTTATGTGAATGGGAACAGTGCTGCAGTAACCAGCGCTCTCCACTACACAATGGACTGACCTGTGTATTTCCGACACTGGAGCTACATTGGGGGTGTGGGCAGGGGCGGATTGGGAACTTAAAGTGGGCCTGGGAAAAAATGTAATAAAAGTGGCCCCATGTTGTAGGTGGGTTCAAACTGACAGAAGACAGGCCAAAACAAGTAGGCAGGGATAAGTAGTAGGCTGGGCCTGCCATTCTGTAGTGCAATGCAGAATACCGCCCCAACAGAACCAAATACTGCCGCCCCCATCACAGTATTTAACTGTATCACCATCATGAGGACAGTAATACAGTTGAGTTCAGGAGGCCACCTGCGGCCGTTGAGAATCAGATCATTATGTACCTAGCCGGCGGCCATTAAGAGGGCACATCATTAAGTGGCCCCTGGGCATTGGCCCATCTGGAAATTTTCCCTGTCGGACTCCACCAATCGGATATTGACGGCCTAGCCTGCACATAGGCCATTAAAAACTAAGCAATACGACTATTACATTGTTGTATTTTGTATTTTCTGTTCAGATCCTTCTTCTAGACCAGTTTACAACCAAGCTGCTTACAACATGTTGCAAAATGACGGATTTACTCCAGGAGGGGATTACAGGTAAAATCAGGAGTACTAGATACATATGTATTTATATGAGACATGTTTTATTATCCTAGATATTATGCCATAATAAATCATCTTAGGCTACTTTCACACTAGCGTTGTTTAAATCCAGCGTTCAATTCCGACACCGGAACTGCCCGCCGGATCCGGAAAAACGTGTGAAAACGGATTACATTTGAATCCTGATCAGGATTTTGATCACAATGTAAAAATGCATTGGAAAAAACGGATCCGCCATTTATGGACTTTTTAACTTTTTTTTTTTCACATTTTTCGGGTTTAACATGCAAAAGCCGGATCCAGTTTGACTGAACACACGGCGCCGGATCCGGCGTTAATGCAAGTCAATGGGAAAAAGGCCGGATCCGGCGTTCAGTCAAGGTGTTCAGGATTTTTGGCTGGAGTTAAAAATACTGCATGTTACGGTTTTCTGAAAAGCCTGATCAGTCAAAAAGACTGAAATGAAGACATCCTGATGCATCCTGAACGGATTACTCTCCATTCAGAATGCATTAGGCTAAAACTGATCAGTTCTTTTCCGGATTTGAGCCCCTAGGACGGAACTCAGCGCCGGAAAAGAAAAACGCTAGTGTGAAAGTACCCTTAGATTGATCATGGGCAACCTGTAATTCAGTCCCTCGGTAGTAGACCGTAAAAACCTCTGCCCTTAATCCAGAGTCCATATGTTCTGGCTGGCACTCATAAGAAATGGTGCCAAAGTCTTAAAAGGGCAATTCTAACCATAGATGGTGATGGCACCTTGCTAGAAAATGCTTTCCACAGATGGCCAGCGTCGGCAGTTCCTCCATAGTAGCCTTCGTCATGTAAAAATAAAAGCAAGGTCTTTCATTATTTTCATTTCTATCTAGTTGTCGAAGACATCTATAAGGAAAGACAACCGGTGGGAGACTTAAAAGCTATATACTTCATATCACCAAGTGAAAAGGTTTGTGTTCACTCGACTAGAAAATATTTTAGGAGAATTTAAAAAATCTCAAGTGACTTTTTCTTGGTTAAAATGCTGGATCTTCGAGGATCTTCACAGTCGAGCCACGTTATTATGACCACTTCCTACTTTTGACGTTGTGTGGTGAGCTGGCTTGGTGGGTATATTAGCTGTGTGATAGGCTGCTGTCATGGGTAAAAGGGGTGATTATTTGCTTTCACCCCAAGGGTGGCAGTATTTTTGAAACTGCGCACTTTGAACTGTTCTCGTGCTGCTGTGGTGAAAGTGTATAGGGAGTAGTCAAATGGCGCCATTGCGAATAAGTGACTTGGAAACTGTGAAGCACCACGAGCCAATGATGTGAGATTTGTACTTGTGGCTATGAAGGTGCGCAAGGGTGGACTGACACATTACAGTGGAGCAGCTCGCCGCCAAAATGAACCAGGGGGCTACCAGACATGTCTAAAACATCAGTTCAGCGAACCCTACTGCGTATGGGGCTCCAAAGCAGACAAATGGTCACTGCACCTGTGCTAACGAAGCTGCATTGACAGAAAAGGCTTCAATGTTCACAGCAGTATCAGAATTTCCTTCTCCAATGAGTCACGTTTTCTGCTTCATTGAACGGATGGGCGTTGGCGTGTCAGGCGAGAAACTTAAGAGAACAAACCCTCTGCAGCCATTTCTGGAGGAACACAAGCTGGTGATGGCAGCGTTATGGTCTGGGGATTGTTTTCGTGGCATTCTCTGGACCCACTCCTCTATGTGGAAGGCACTCTCAACTTATTTGGGTATGAATCCACCCTTGCAGATCACGTACACCCATACATGCTCATTATCTTCCCTGGGGTGATGGGATCTTCCAGCAAGACAATACGACATGTCACACAGCTAAAAATGCCCAACATTAATTGGAAGAGCATGAGCAGGACTTCAAGTACTACCCTGGTCCCCTAAACTTAAATTGAGTATCCATGGAACCACCATGATCGTTGTTTGCTCTATGGATCCCACGCACCCTCCAGCAGTCAGCATGGCTCGATACCTGTGACAACCTACCAGGACCTTACTGAGTGACTCCCAGACTGTCTAGCTGCTGTCCGTGCTGCACACAGCAGTTATCTGGATACTAGCTGGTGGTCATCATAATGTGACTCGACTGTGTATCTTCCACAGGAGCGTAACACAAGGCACTAGAAATTGGCCTACGGTGTGGATATTTAATTTGCAGCATTTCAGTTGATGCTGTGGATTTCCAATATTTAAGATTTTAAATAAAAGTGCAACGAGGGACCAGAAATAATAGGTGACATGGCAAACTTACCTCACACTTTACTGAGCTTTAAAGGGCATCTGTCAGCAGATTTATACCTATGAGACTGGCTGAGTTTGATTGACAGGCTCAGGTGTGATGGGGTTTACACCGCCCGGCCCTGTCAATCCAAGTGCAGAGGGCACAGCAGTTACAGAGAGAGCGGAGCCTCTAGGTGTAATGAAAACGCTCCCGTTGCTCCTATGCATAGATGAATATATGAAAACATACTTTTTCACAGTAATGCAGGCACATATGAACATGGGACCAACACAGATGCCTTCAGCTGCCAAGTGCACATGTAACAGGTCAGCCAAATTCATAGGTGCCGATCTGTTGACAGATGCCTTTTAAATTACATTTTTTTATTTTTTTTAAAGGAAATAGTGGCACCCTATATGGTTTTATTTAAAATTTCCGTGGTGCATTATTAAAGGGGTTGTCCAAGTTATTTTTATTGATGACCTATCCTCAGGATAGGTCATCAACATCAGATTGGCAGCGGTCCGACACCCGGCACCCCCGCCGATCAGCTGGATGAAGAGAAGGCGTGCGCCGTGCCAGCACAGCCTTCCCTTCATTGTTGACCTGTTCGCCACTGCGTCTGCAGCGATGCAACGGTGGACAGGTAAGCTTCCTCATGCACTTCAATGGGATGGCTCCTTCCTATTCAAGTGTATAAGAGCAAGGTTTCTTTTCTTGCAAAATACAGGAAGACATGCTGATGTTGTAACCTTTTCAGAAGTTGCTACAAAAGCGCAGTTTTACTTTTTCGTGTAAGGCTACTTTCACATTAGCGTTTTTTGCGGATCCGTCATGGATGGATCAGGTTGTATTATGTCTTCTATAGCCATGACTTTCAATGGTGTTCAAGACAGATCCGTTTTCTATTGTGTCAGAGAAAAACGGATCTGTCCCCATTGACTTACATTGTGTGTCAGGATGGATCCATCTTTCTCCGCACCACATTGCGGACAGAAAAACGCTGCTCGCACCGCATTTTGGTGCATTCCGCTTCGTTCAGTTCAGTTTTGTCGCTATTGGCAATGAATGGGGACAAAACTGAAGCGTTTTTTTCCACTATTGAGATCCTAAGTTTAACATCTGTTGTGTTTGAAGGATCTCTGAGAGATGCTATGTTAGAGCATCTTAGCGGAAATAAGCAAATAACTCCATATCAGCATGGCTTCATGAGGGATCGGTCATGCCAAACTAATGTAATCAGTTTCTATGAGGAGGTAAGTTCTAGACTTGACAGCAGCGAATCAATGGATGTCGTATATCTGGGCTTCTCCAAAGCATTTGACACTGTACCACATAAAAGGTTAGTATATAAAATGAGAATGCTCGGACTGGGAGAAAACGTCTGTAAGTGGGTAAGTAACTGGCTGAGGGATAGAAAACAGAGGGTGGTTATTAGTGGTAAATACTCAGATTGGGTCACTGTCACTAGTGGGGTACCTCAGGGGTCAGTATTGGGCCCTATTCTCTTCAATATATTTATTAATGATCTTGTAGAAGGCTTGCATAGTAAAATATCAATTTTCGCAGATGACACTAAACTGTGTAAAGTAATTAACACTGATGAGGACAGTATACTACTACAGAGGGATCTGGATAGATTGGAGGCTTGGGCAGATAAGGTTTAACACTGACAAATGTAAAGTTATGCACATGGGAAGGAATAATGCAAGTCACCCGTACTTATTAAATGGTAAAACACTCGGTAACACTGACATGGAAAAGGATCTAGGAATTTTAATAAACAGCAAACTAAGCTGCAAAAAACAGTGTCAGGCAGCTGCTGCCAAGGCGAATAAGATAATGGGTTGCATCAGAAGGGGCATAGATGCCTGTGATGAGAACATAGTCCTACCACTTTACAAATCACTAGTCAGACCACACATGGAGTACTGTGTACAGTTCTGGGCTCCTGTAAACAAGGCAGACATAGCAGAGCTCGAGAAGGTCCAGAGGAGGGCATCTAAAGTAATAACTGGAATGGGGCAACTACAGTACCCTGAAAGATTATCAAAATTAGGGTTATTCACTTTAGAAAAAAGACGACTGAGGGGGAGATCTAATTACTATGTATAAATATATCAGGGGTCAGTACAGAGATCTATCCCATCAGCTATTTATCCCCAGGACTGTGACGAGGGGACATCCTCTGCGTCTGGAGGAATGAAGGTTTGTACACAAACATAGAAGAGGATTCTTTACGGTAAGAGCAGTGAGACTATGGAACTCTCTGCCTGAGGAGGTGGTGATGGTGAGTTCACTAAAGGAATTCAAGAGGGGCCTGGATGTATTTCTGGAGCGTAATATTACAGGCTATAGCTACTAGAGAGAGATCGCTGATCCAGGGAGTTATTCTGATTGCCTGATTGGAGTCAGGAAGGAATTTTTTATTCCCCTAAAGCAGGGCTGGCCAACCTGTGGATCTCCAGCTGTTGTAAAACTACAATTCCCACCATGCCCTGCTGTAGGCTGATAGCTGTAGGCAGACTGGGCATGCTGGGAGTTGTAGTTTTGAAACAGCTGGAGAGCCGCAGGTTGGCCATCCCTGCCCTAAAGTGAGGAAAATTGGCTTCTACCTCAGTTTTTTTTTTTTTTGCCTTCCTCTGGATCAACTTGAAGGATGACAGGCCGAACTGGATGGACAAATGTCTTTTTTCGGCCTTATGTACTATGTTACTATGACGGAGCTCAATAGCGGAATTGAAAACGCTAATGTGAAAGTAGCCTACATCTGTTGAAATATGTAATGAAGTTGATGACGTATATCTATGTTAACACCACCTGTAAGTCGGTGTAGTTTTACTCCAAAAATGCGCCAAAATTTAGTAGCATTTTTCTGCACATGGAGGTGCACGCCCCTTTCTTTCTAAGCTACGATCCTTAGAAAACAGTGTAAAACATTTGGTACATTTTATGCAAAGCATGCATGCCAGTTTTTTGGTGCAAAATTTTAAAAAAAACTGGTGCATTGTTAATAGTAAATATGCAATTTTTTTGTGAAATGGCTACCAACTGTAATATGTCGCTCAGATCCCTTCCTGCCACCAATAAAACTGCCTTTTATTAATACGCACTATCGTCGCTTATTTCAGTCTGTAGACTGTGTTGTGAAGGACTTCAAATCCAAATCTTCGTGCAAGTATAAAGCTGCCTACATCTACTTCAGCGATGGTAAGTATAGCAAGACGCAGATGCTACTGGTTTACACTGGAGAATATAGCTGTTCACATTTGAGACTGTATTAAAGGAGGGTTCTCCATCTATGTTACATAGTTCACATGAGCATCATTTCAGCAAATAAAGCTTTTCTCCCTTCGCCCATGACAGCACCATAGAGAGAAGGGGGATCTGCCCCCACAGCTGGACAAGAAGCCTCAGCGCAGTGAAATACGTGACACCCATGTCCTCCTTCAGTGGTTCTGTGGACAGAGGAGCCTGGGGCTTATGAGGCCATGAAGCAAGGGACACGTTAATACAGTGAATATTCGAGTCTGTCCCTGGGGCTTAGGGCTGGTGCACACATTAGATGTTTTGTGGTCCATAAATCTGCAAAACACGGATGACGTCAGTGTGCATTCCGTATTTTGCAGAACGGAACAGTCGGCCCCACAGTCCTATCCTTGTCCATAATGTAGAGAATAATAGGACATGTTCTATTTTGTGAAACGGACACATGGAAACAGAATGCACACAGTGACTGGTTTAAATGTTAGTGTATATGAGCCCTTGGTCTTCTGTTGTGAGAGTAGCTTAGTAGTCTGGGTGTCTTTACTTTGCATCTTACACATGAGCGTATTTGCAGTCAATATATGGCGCCTAATACTATGTACCATAATCCGCTGCTAATGTTAACAAATAAGGCTATTTACATGATTGTTTACGGTAATTTCAGTATTTAAAATACGCAGCATGGCCTAGTTTTGTACGTCCATTATAGCCTATGGCAGTGCATCAGAAACACAGGAAGGAAATAATACTCAAGTAAATCCTCTGAAGCCATACTGATGACAATACAGATGGTACATCATCCGGAATCCGTGGATATTCCAGAGCCAGAAAACAGACAGATTTCGATACGCTCATGTGAAAGTAGCTTCTGTGTTTGGTTTGGTACGGATGGCGCTGTCTATGGCTGTCTCACAACCTGGTTGGCTTGCAGCTCTTGCAAGGTTTGGTTGGTGGTCAATGATGGGGAGTGGAGTCTCCACAGAGATGGGGTATAATGGAAAGATTTGCTCCTGTTCTGTGCAACTACGTTCGTAGTTCTAGGTCCGCATTTGTTCTACAATTCTGCAGATCTGGTGCGGACCCATTCATTTCAACAAAGCCGCAAAAGATTTGGGCAGCACACTGTGGGCTGTCTGTATCCGTAGTTTCATTCCACAGCCCCGCAAAAAAGTTCAAGCATGTCCTATTCTTGTCCGCAATCGCAGACTAAAATAGGCATTTCTATCATAGGGCCGGCTATGTGTGGTCCGCAAAATGCGGAGCACATGCGGGCTGTATCTGTGTTTTGCGGTTCCGCAATTTGACGTCTGAATGGGACCCTTAGGCTTCTTTTTACGGATTGGGGCCGGATAGAATGCGGGTGCATGGCGGGGAAATCGTGCGGGTGAGCTCACAATGTCAGTCAGTTTTGACTGCGATTGCGTTGCATGTTGCAGTTTTTTCCACGTAAGTGCAATGCATTTTGCACACGCGTGAGAAAAAACTGAAGGTGGTACCCAGACCCGAACTTCTTCAGTGAAGTTCAGGTTTGGGTTCGGTGTTCTGTAGATTTTATTATTTTCCCTTATAACATGGTTATAAGGGAAAATAATAGCATTCTGAATACAGAATACTTAGTAGAAGTCAATTGAGGGTTAAGAAAAAAAATTAACTCGCCTCCTCCATAGCTGCCGGTCTCTGCTCTTTCTTCAGGACCTGTGGTGACGCCACTGAGCTCATCACATGGTCCAGACACCACAGGTCCTTTAGCCGGCAGCTCGTGATTAAAGAAGTAAGAAGAGATTGGCAACTACGCGATCAAGAGGAGGGGGAGGGGAGTTAATTTTATTTTATTTTTAACCCCTCCATCCCTAATTTACTTAGCATTCTGTATTGAGAATGCTATTATTTTCCCTTATAACTATGTTATAAGGGAAAATAATAAAGATCGGGTCCCCATCCCGATCGCCACCTAGCAACCATGCGTGAAAATCGCACTGCATCTGCACTTGCTTGCGATTTTCACGCACCCCTATTCACCTCTATGGGACCTGCGTTGCGTGAAAAACGCACAGAATAGAGCATGCTGCGATTTTCACGCAAAGCACAAGTGATGCATCAAAATCACCGCTCATGTGCACAGCCCTATAGAAATTAATGGGTCCAGATTCAGTGCAGTTGCAATGCGTTCACCTCACGCATTGCACCCGTGCGGAAATCTCGACCACTGAAAATCTGTTCCATTCATTTGAGTGGACAGCAATCACATGGATTTCTGCAAGTCCCAATAAGGTGAGTGGAACAGATTTTCAGTCCCCGAATTTTCTGCCACAAAATCTGCCGCGTGTGTAGGCTCCCTTAGGTTTTACGGTCGCTGGCGGAGTACTGACTGTGTGAATGAGGCCTCTGGTTTACTGTACTTTAGTTTATGGACTCTGTGGGGGATATTTATCAAACTGGTTTGAAGGAAACATGGCTTAGTTGCCCATAGCATCCATGAGAGCTCTGAAAAATTAAAGTTAAAATCTGATTGGTTGCTATGGGCAACTAAGCCAGTTTTCCTTTTACACCAGTTGTGATAAATTTTCCCGTTTGTCTGAATAATTTGCTTCTGCAGCTATGTCTGCTTGGAAGAATTGATTATGCAGCTGTGCCTGCCCAGACGTTTCTCTCAGTAGCTATGCCTGCTTGGATTATTGAGTTTTGCAGCGATGCTCGTTTGAATGATTTGGCTTTTTCAGCTATACCTGCTGGAATAACTTGCTACAGCAGATATGTATGACTTATTGATTGGCTTCTGCAGCTATGCCTACTAGGATGTTTTGCTTCTGCAACTAAACCTGCTTGGATGTTTGGTATCCGCAGTTATGCCTACTTGGATGACTTTCTGCTGCAGCTATGCCTGCTTGGATGGTTGAGCTTCTGCAGCCGTTCCTGCTTGGATGGTTGAGCTTCTGCAGCCGTTCCTGCTTGGATGGTTGAGCTTCTGCAGCCGTGCCTGCTTGGATGGTTGAGCTTCTGCAGCCGTGCCTGCTTGGATGGTTGAGCTTCTGCAGCCGTGCCTGCTTGGATGGTTGAGCTTCTGCAGCAGTGCCTGCTTGGATGGTTGAGCTTCTGCAGCCGTGCCTGCTTGGATGGTTGAGCTTCTGCAGCCGTGCCTGCTTGGATGGTTGAGCTTCTGCAGCCGTGCCTGCTTGGATGTCTTGTTCCTGTGGTAGATTGCTAGTTAGACGTACAGACTGCAGGAGGATGCGACTAATTTATGCATCATCCTAGGTTAAGCGCATCCTTATGTAGCACAGGGGATATCAAGACTGGCGCTTTCCATCCTAGTGTGGAGTGGTAGGAGGAGTAGTATGGCGAGTTAGCAGAGGAACAGTCTATGCTAAGGCCCAGTCTGTGCTTCCAGTATAGTAATATGAGGGGCAAGATGGCATTAAGTCTACCGGTGGAGAGTGGACACAGGGCTCATTGCTCTGCTCTGGTGGGGGGCGGCCGCAGGGCTCATTGCTCTGCTCTGGTGGGGGGGGGGGGGGGCGGCCGCAGGGCTCATTGCTCTGCTCTGGTGGGGGGGGGGGGCGGCCGCAGGGCTCATTGCTCTGCTCTGGTGGGGGGGGGGGCGGCCGCAGGGCTCATTGCTCTGCTCTGGTGGGGGGGGGGGGGGGGCGGCCGCAGGGCTCATTGCTCTGCTCTGGTGGGGGGGGGGGGGGGGCGGCCGCAGGGCTCATTGCTCTGCTCTGGTGGGGGGGGGGGGGCGGCCGCAGGGCTCATTGCTCTGCTCTGGTGGGGGGGGGGGGCGGCCGCAGGGCTCATTGCTCTGCTCTGGTGGGGGGGGGGGGCGGGGCGGCCACAGGGCTCATTGCTCTGCTCTGGTGGGGGGGGGGGCGGCCGCAGGGCTCATTGCTCTGCTCTGGTGGGGGGGGGGGGGGGCGGCCGCAGGGCTCATTGCTCTGCTCTGGTGGGGGGGGGGCGGCCGCAGGGCTCATTGCTCTGCTCTGGTGGGGGGGGGGGGGCCGCAGGGCTCATTGCTCTGCTCTGGTGGGGGGGGGGGGGCCGCAGGGCTCATTGCTCTGCTCTGGTGGGGGGGGGGGGGGGCGGCCGCAGGGCTCATTGCTCTGCTCTGGTGGGGGGGGGGGGGCGGCCGCAGGGCTCATTGCTCTGCTCTGGTGGGGGGGGGGGGGGCGGCCGCAGGGCTCATTGCTCTGCTCTGGTGGGGGGGCGGCCGCAGGGCTCATTGCTCTGCTCTGGTGGGGGGGGGGGGCGGCCGCAGGGCTCATTGCTCTGCTCTGGTGGGGGGGGGGGGCGGCCGCAGGGCTCATTGCTCTGCTCTGGTGGGGGGGGGGGGCGCCGCAGGGCTCATTGCTCTGCTCTGGTGGGGGGGGGGGGGGGCGGCCGCAGGGCTCATTGCTCTGCTCTGGTGGGGGGGGGGGGGGCGGCCGCAGGGCTCATTGCTCTGCTCTGGATGGGGGGGGGGGCGGCCGCAGGGCTCATTGCTCTGCTCTGGTGGGGGGGGGGGGGCGGCCGCAGGGCTCATTGCATCTGCTCTGGTGGGGGGGGGGGGGGGGCGGCCGCAGGGCTCATTGCTCTGCTCTGGTGCGGGGTCGGCCGCAGGGCTCATTGCTCTGCTCTGGTGGGGGGGGGGGGGCGGCCGCAGGGCTCATTGCTCTGCTCTGGTGGGGGGGGGGGGGCCGCAGGGCCTCCTTGCTCTGCTCTGGTGGGGGGGGGGGGCGGCCGCAGGGCTCATTGCTCTGCTCTGGTGGGGGGGGGGGCGGCCGCAGGGCTCATTGCTCTGCTCTGGTGGGGGGGGGGGGCGGCCGCAGGGCTCATTGCTCTGCTCTGGTGGGGGGGGGGGCGGCCGCAGGGCTCATTGCTCTGCTCTGGTGGGGGGGGGGGCGGCCGCAGGGCTCATTGCTCTGCTCTGGTGGGGGGGGGGGGGGGGGGGCGGCCGCAGGGCTCATTGCTCTGCTCTGGTGGGGGGGGGGCGGCCGCAGGGCTCATTGCTCTGCTCTGGTGGGGGGGGGGGGGGGGGCGGCCGCAGGGCTCATTGCTCTGCTCTGGTGGGGGGGGGGGGGGCGGCCCGCAGGGCTCATTGCTCTGCTCTGGTGGGGGGGGGGGGGGCCGCAGGGCTCATTGCTCTGCTCTGGTGGGGGGGGGGGGCGGCCGCAGGGCTCATTGCTCTGCTCTGGTGGGGGGGCGGCCGCAGGGCTCATTGCTCTGCTCTGGTGGGGGGGCGGCCGCAGGGCTCATTGCTCTGCTCTGGTGGGGGGGGGGGGGGCGGCCGCAGGGCTCATTGCTCTGCTCTGGTGGGGGGGGGGGGGCGGCCGCAGGGCTCATTGCTCTGCTCTGGTGGGGGGGGGGGCGGCCGCAGGGCTCATTGCTCTGCTCTGGTGGGGGGGGGGGGGGGTCGGCCGAAGGGCTCATTGCTCTGCTCTGGTGGGGGGGGGGGGGCGGCGCAGGCTCATTGCTCTGCTCTGGTGGGGGGGGGGGCGGCCGCAGGGCTCATTGCTCTGCTCTGGTGGGGGGGGGGGGGGCCGCAGGGCTCATTGCTCTGCTCTGGTGGGGGGGGGGGGGGGCGGCCGCAGGGCTCATTGCTCTGCTCTGGTGGGGGGGGGGGGCGGCCGCAGGGCTCATTGCTCTGCTCTGGTGGGGGGGCGGCCGCAGGGCTCATTGCTCTGCTCTGGTGGGGGGGGGGGGGGCGGCCGCAGGGCTCATTGCTCTGCTCTGGTGGGGGGGGGGGGGGGCGGCCGCAGGGCTCATTGCTCTGCTCTGGTGGGGGGGGGGGGCCGCAGGGCTCATTGCTCTGCTCTGGTGGGGGGGGGGGGGCGGCCGCAGGGCTCATTGCTCTGCTCTGGTGGGGGGGGGGGGGGCGGCCGCAGGGCTCATTGCTCTGCTCTGGTGGGGGGGCGGCGCAGGGTCATTGCTCTGCTCTGGTGGGGGGGGGGGCGGCCGCAGGGCTCATTGCTCTGCTCTGGTGGGGGGGGGGGGGCGGGCCGCAGGGCTCATTGCTCTGCTCTGGTGGGGGGGGGGGGGGGGGCGGCCGCAGGGCTCATTGCTCTGCTCTGGTGGGGGGGGGGCGGCCGCAGGGCTCATTGCTCTGCTCTGGTGGGGGGGGGGGGGGGGCCGCAGGGCTCATTGCTCTGCTCTGGTGGGGGGGGGGGGCGGCCGCAGGGCTCATTGCTCTGCTCTGGTGGGGGGGGGGGGGGGCGGCCGCAGGGCCCATTGCTCTGCTCTGGTGGGGGGGGGGGGGCGGCCGCAGGGCTCATTGCTCTGCTCTGGTGGGGGGAGGGCGGCCGCAGGGCTCATTCCTCTGCTTACTTTTCGGTGTCTCTTTGTATCTTCCTCAAGAGTAAGATCTTACAAGTGGTGGTCCCTCCTTAGGGTTTAGCTCCATTTCTGTCCTCTCTCTGGTGCTGGAGGGAAAAAATAAATCTACTTACTGGTCATTTGATTTTCCAGGTCCTATAACAAAACCCCTTTTATTCTCTAGCTTTTGCTTGTAGTCTTTGCTTTGCTTCAGTGTGGTAAATATATAAATAGTTATAAAAAGTAACATTTTAAGAATGCATCTGTACGATTCCTCCTGATCTACTCTGGAATCCATAAGTTGGTGATCCCATTTTGACTGCTTTAAGGCAGGGATGCTCAACCTGCAGCCCTCCAGCCGTTGCAAAACTACAACTCCCAGCATGCTCTAATAGCTGTAGGCTGTCCAGGCATGCTGGGAGCTGTAGTTCTGCAACAACTGGAGGGCTGCAGGTTGGTCATCTCTGCTTTAAGGCTTTCTGTACAGCTGTGGGGGAAGATCCCTCTCTCAGGTGCTGTCATGGACTCTGGTAAGTGTAATAATCGTTTTCTTTGTGTAATATAAGGTTTTGCCATTTCTAAGATGCTCGCAGGCATTGAAAGAAAGCTTTCTTGCAGTGGGTAATAATCTGTCTGTCATGTAGTGATCCCATAGGTGCGTATCTGATTACAGTTAGGGCACATGCAACAAACATATTTTTTGTCCTCATCAGACCTGGGATTTTGTCAGTTCTTTTATTATGTATTCCTTCGTGGGTTTTTGTTGCAGAAGCCACAAAAGTCATTTTTAAAACCTGAGTAATCACTTAGGCTGTGTCCACACTTGCTCTTTTTCCTCTCTGGATTTTGACACAAATCATCTGTGATTCCTTTGTGGAATTTGCTTGTTACATATTGTGCTGAGGATACTCCCTGGATTTCACCATAAACATTGAAAGGGTTTCATTGGGTATTTATGGGTTTGTAGAGTGAGCTTGTATTCACAACCTTTGTTTTTCAGCTTGTCCAGACAGCCTGTTCGAGAAGCTAAAAGCTTGCCAGCCCAAAACAATAAAAAGATGCAAGGAGATTAATATTTCCTTTTTCCCTAAAGAGTCTCAGGTAATTCTGGTGATTCCTCTGCTTTGTTTCCATACGGTGTATGTAGTGCCTAAGTGAGGTCTCTTGTTCTCTGTAGGTGTTTCTGTTGAATGTCCCTGAAGCTTTTCACCTGCTGTATAGTCCAGATAAGTCAGTAGATAAAGTATCTGCCATGAAGTCCATTGCCCAGCAGATAGTAACGCTCTGTGCGACTCTAGACGAGAACCCTGGTGTCCGCTACAAGAGGTAACTTCCAGAGATCCTTCTCCATACAGATACTTTGAAAATATGAATTCTGAGCATGCCTTGTCCTGTAGTATTAACATTATAAAGTCATTGGTTCATCACAATGGTATATCTGTGTAGAGACCCCCTGGATAATGCTGAAGATTTGGCCAACTTGGTGGAAGAAAAACTTGTCCAGTACTACCAGACAGATGAACGGAACCAGTGTAAGGTAATATGAGTAACATTTAATGTCATGTTTTATAGGGCATAGCACTTACAAAATTGAGTGCAGGTGATCATACAAGTGTAAGGCTACTTTCACACCTGCGTGGTGGTTTTCCGGTATTGAGATCTGGCAGAGGATCTCAATACCGGGAAAAAAATGTTTCTGTTTAGTCCTTATGCATTCTGAATCGAAATAGATCCGTTCAGGATGTCTTCCGTTCCGGCAGCATTCCATTTTATGACCGGACACACAATCGCTGCAAGGGCCTTTTTTCTTTTTTCCTTTATGGGAGCCTAAAAAACTGATCTGTCACCCATTTAATTTCGATGAATTTAGTGACGGATCTTTTTTTTTTCCGGTTTGATTTAACACAACTGCTTCCAAACGGAACGGATGCATCCTGATGTACAAAATCAAAACTGATCCGTTTAATTCCGGAATTGGGATCCTCTGCTGGATCTCAGTACCCGAATTAACAACTCAAGTGTGAAAGTAGCCTAACTTGATTTGTAGCTAACATGTCCATGTAATATACCAATAAAGGAACACAGGCAGAGCTTATACCCTATATTATCTGGGGCCTAAAGAGCAGTGTATGACTTAGATTCAAACACCTAAGAGGCTACCAGAGTCGTGCAGTGTCCTCTCAGGCACCACACAAGTGCCCACTCGCCATCCTATTGATTGAATCCTGTACATATACAGAGAGTGGCATGCAGTGCCCACACTGCGCAGTATTTCCTCCCCCTATATTGAGAAGGGCATGAAACAGCAATCCTTGTGGTGATGTATTTTAGGAGCAAGGTCCTGACAGGGTGGTACCTGGATATATCCCATTACAATGGGGCAGATTTACTAAACAAAATGCTCCAGAATTCTGGCGTACATGCCACGTGCATAATTTATTAAAGTGACCCTCCAGTTTAAGAAATTAAAGTCACATTAACTAGGGGAGGAACAGAACACTTACATGGTTCTTTTCATCCTTTTACTTTCAGATCTGCTAATTGTCGGGCTTCTCTTCTGCCATCCAAAATGGCTGCAATGCTTCTCACAATCAGTAGCCCAAGACGCTTCCATCTAGTGCAGCCCAGCTCTTGGGTTGGCCAGCACTGTTCATGCGAGCAGTGGCCAAACTGGCCAATCTAAGTGCAGCAGGAAATGTCTTGGGCTACCAAATGCACGGTATGCGCCAGGTAGTCTGAGAAGCAAAGCGTCATTTGGATGACAGAATAGGGGCCTGGAAATTGGTGGATCTGCAGCTAAAAAGATGAAAATGTGGGCAGTCTGAGTGTTCTGTTCCTTCTCCAGTTAGTGTGAGTTGCTTTTCTTCACCTGGAGGCTTGCTTTACTGTTTTAGACATTTGTATCTCACTGGACACTTTTGTAAAGATTCTAGAAAAGCTGGTGAGGCTAGGTGGATTTGTAAACTATGACTGAGTTGGCATGTGGCAGGTTTTGGGCGCATAATATGGTGTAAATTTGGAGCAGTCTTGAGCTGGTGTGCGTAAGAAAGTGTCTAACTAATTAATGCAGGATGCGCTCCACTGTGATACATTTGACACATCTCATGACTACCTGGTCTAACAGTCCTTTAGACAACATTGGTAAATGTGCCCCAATGTATCCAGAAATCTGAGTCCATGGCATGGAACAAAAACTATTAAAACCAAGATCAGACTGGATTTTCTATAAGTTAGTATAGTGATTCTATTACATCTCTAGAAGTTCTCTTGCATTTTATGTATCATTTACATGTCATCATGACCGTTGTCACCAATGACATCTTGTTAAAAGTACATGGGTACAGCCCTTTGGAAGCCCTGCACACAAGGCCAACAAAAAATGCTTTAATTGGTTTGTTTTCAAGCTACAAACGCCTGGTAGAACATTGTCCCTTTTTTTCCTCACACAGGAGAAATCTCAGTCCCAGTTACTTATACTTGACCGGGGATTTGATCCGGTGTCTACAGTGCTGCATGAACTGACTTTCCAAGCCATGATATATGATGTTCTGCCTATTGAGGATGATGTTTACAAGTAAGTGCTCCACCATTCGCTTATTCAAGGAACCCTAAACCTGGAAATTGAAGACAGTCATGCCCATGGCATAGAGCAGAGGTGTTCGTTTTCACCCGATACCTCCTTTTTCAGCGGGGAATGGGAGGGACAGTGCTTTGTGTTGTTGGTCTCCTGTTTCAGTCACCGCATTGAGGAGAGGCGACCCCCACAGCTAGTTACAGATGGACACAGGTTTATGAGGTGGGGCGGTTCTCCTGGGACACAAACAGAAGGGTTCTTCATCTATTTCTCGCATTGCTAACAAGAGATACAGTAGGATCAAAGAAGGTAAATGTATCAAGGGAGAAATTGCTGGATTTGTGTTCCTTTTCAGTGAGAATATTGTATATTAAGCTCATTGAAGCCTGTTTTTGAGCAGTAGTGACATTTTAGACCTTTAGGTAGTCCTGATAGCTACATGCATTTTCTGTTAATCATTCCGACTATTTCCTGCACCATAAGACACATCTAGGGTTTTAGAGGCGGAAATATTTTTGATCAGACCCCCAATTTTCTTAAGACCTCAGATTAGACGTAAAAATAAATCAAGGAACTTACTTGTCCTTCTCTCCAGTTTGCACTCCAGAAAGTGTGTCTTTCACCGTTGTACTTTATATGAATTTGTGTTTCACTACTCCCATAAACCGCAGAGAAAGCTGAATGTATCACGGCCACTTCTCTGCTTCATCTAATTCTTTCTGGAGTGCCAAAAAGGGATCAGGAGACCTACATTCTGCCATTATATGTAGTTCCCATACGTGGCCACACAGCTAACCATTAAAGGGGTTATCCAATTTCTCAACCACCCAAACACACACACATGTGGCGTGCCCCTCACCGGTAGTATAGTTACGCCACTCCTGGTCCCCGCACCGCCGCTGCTGCTTCTCCCTGCACATTGATGAAAACATCTGGTGTCGGGGCGGGAGCAGCCAATGGCAGTCGGGACGAGCCTCCCTAGCGCCACCCTTGATGCCATTGGCTGCTCTCCAGGTGATAGAGCCTCATTAAAGGGGTTGTCAAAGTTATATTAGTTGAAATTAGTCATATAACCAATTGCTAAAATGATCGGGTATAAACCTGACTCGCACAGAACAAACTATAATTCGATCAAGGCTTTGGGGTAAGGGGCACTAAGCAGCTAACCTAGTTGCATGTTTTCATGTTAGCCACAATTTAATTTTGAAAACCATTAAAATCTGTTCACACACTTAGTGTGCCCCAGTTACAGAAAACTTCTGATATTAGTGACATTTCAGAAGTTTTGATCTGTTGGGGGTCTCCACACCTGAACCCCTAACTTATCGTTGAAATAAAGTGGAAAAGCTGTGGGGGGGTTTTGTGAACATGTTAAGGCTCCAGGCGTTTCCGTCTCAAACCAAATAAATCCAACCAGAGGGATGATGTTTTCTTGCAGAACTATAGCAATTACTGGCTCCTATACATAACTTGATAAAGCAGTTGCCTACTCACTTATACAGGGCTATCATGGGTACACTTAGGTAGATGAGAGGAGAGTTTTTTATTTTATTATGGGTCCATTCACACGTCCGTTGTTTCTTTCCTGATCTGTTCTGTTTTTTGCTGAACAGATCTGGACCAGATCTGGACCCATTCATTTTCAATGGGTCCTGAAAAAAAACGGACAGCACAATGTCTGATCTTTTTTCAGGACCCATTGAAAATGAATGGGTCCAGATCTGGTCCAGATCTGTTCAGCAAAAAACGGAACAGATCAGGAAAGAAACAACGGACGTGTGAATGGACCCTTATTTTACATAAATGGTGTCTGACAGTTGCCAAATTATCAGATCACATTGATTAATGAAATGGTGATGGAACGTGTATAGAATATGCTTTGCATGAACATAACATAAAACAGCAGCCGTTTTCAGAACAATTGCAGCCTATTGTGTTTTTTTTTTTTTGTGTTTTTTTTTTTAACAGCCCGTGAATACTGTCTGTCCAAAAATAGGACATGTCCTATTTTTGGCCATCTAATGGGTACACTAGAAAATCGCCACAGGCACGCAAAGGAACACTTTCTCAGCATTGGAGGCAGCGGGGCCTGGCACTTCCAGCGTGATCATTTGACGTCACAGCACTGGGAAAATTAGTTGTGTGTTTTGGGGTTTTTTGTTTGTTTTTTAAATAGCACATCTGGGGGTTGGGGCAGTACTGAGTGCACAACAGGGGTCCATTTTATATACTGATGTCACTGGGGGGGGGATTATATCTACAGAGGGGCATTATTTATACTGTAGGCACTGTGCAAAGCATTAATGTATACTGATGTCACTGTTGGGGCTCATAATTAGGCTTGAGCAAATCGAGCTCAGGATCATAGATCAGAAGTCGATTCGCTCAAAAACTTTGTGGTTAATGCTGTTTCCTAATGTATTGGCTCCGTGGAGCCAAACTTCGTCTCACAAGACTTCGGTTAATTACTACTGTATTCATATCTGCTTATTTTAAATATGCAGATGTGAATATAGTAGTAATTCACTGAAGTCTCGGGCGAAACAAAGTTTGACTCCACTGAGCCAATACATTTTAATGCTGTAGGGAAACAGCATTAACCACAAAGTTTTTGAATGAATTTACTTTGGATCTATGATCCGAAGCGCGATTCGCTCAAGCCTACTCATAATGTGCGCCATTTTGCTTGTGCATTGTGCCGCGCAAAATTTCCATCCGCTCAGTCAGATCCCCTCTGCTGTGCATGTGCTGCTCCACCGTCAAGTGGCTCTGCCCGGACCCAATCGCCTCTACTGTCCAGGCTATGGTAGAGCCAGAGTGGGCGTGTTCCCTGTCAAGGATGGTACATGACGTCTCCAATACCAACAAAGCTATTGTGGAAATATTGGGGCATTTGTCGGTAAAGCAGGCCTCTGACCAGTCCGACTCTGGGGATCCTGGGGTTCATTCTCATTGCGGCCGTCCCGCTAAATGGGCCAGACCATCCTCCCCCAAAAGGGTGTCTGTGTCTCCCGTTTACTCTGCCTCTCCGCCACCTCCTAGAGGGTCTCACTCCGACATGTCCTCCGTCGAAGAGGCATGTTCTGAGGAGAGGTTTTTAAATGAGGATTTTGTCTCTCCTGAGGGTCAGTTGTCCAAACTGTCCTCCATGGTGGACAATCTTATTATAGCGGTTGTAGAGATGTTACAAGTTGAGGACCCTGCACCCTCATCGGCCAGCTCGGGTTTTTCCTTTAGGAAGTCCCGTCACTTGCACAAGTGTTTCCCCAACCACCAGGATTTTGATTTCTCTCTTTCCAAGGAGTGGAATTTCCCTGATAGACATTTTGCCTTGCCAAAATGCTTAAACGTCCTTTATCCATTTCCGGAGGTTTTGACTAGGAAATGGTCGTCCTCACCTATAGTGGACCCGCCAGTTTTCCGCTTGGCTAAACATACTACCTTGCCAATGGCGGATGGGGCTTCTTTCTCTGATATCAGGGATAAGAAACTGGAAGCTTTTGCAAAATCTTCCTTTGAAGCAGTGGGCACAGCACTGCAACCAGTGTTTGCCTCTACATGGGTGAGCAAAGTTTTGGGGGAGTGGGCAAATAATTTATGTAAGGGTCTCTCCTTGGGGGTCCCCTCTGGGGAACTGGCCGATATTGCCCTGCAGCTCTCCCATGCCAGTGCGTATATTTGTGAAGCCTCTCTGGACGCGGCCAGGCTTATGGCCCGCTCGTCAGCCCTGTTGGTGGCTATTCACCGTACCCTATGGCTCTCCTGCTGGGCGGCAGATAATGCTTCAAAGCGGACACTGACAGCCCTCCACTTTACTGGCAGCAGACTTTTTGGTAAGCGCCTGGATGAGCTAATTTCTGACGCTACAGGTGGTGAGAGCACTAATTTACCACAGAACAGGGTTCGTTTCAACAAGTCAAAAAAGCGTAAGCCTCTTTTTCTCCCCTTTCGGAGTTTTTCCAGCCCCAAGAGGCCAGCCAACAAGTCTGCCCCGGATCAGAAGCGCAAGCCTTCCTTCAAACCTCGTCGACAGGGCACTAAGTCCTATAACCCCAAGACGTCATACAGATGAGGTGCAGCTTCCGGCACTCTCTGATCGGGTGGGCGGCCGGCTTCATTTGTTTCAGCATGTCTGGCTGGCTCACAATGCTGGAATTCAGGTCCTCCACTCCGTCCCGATTTTTTTTTTTTACGGTCGCCTCCTCCGACCTCTCTGTTCCACCGATGACAGGTTTTAGAAGGTCTGAAAGACTATCTGCACATTAGGGATCTGACAGCCTCTTTTTTGGTTTTGGTTTCACTTTGTATGTGTGTTGCTTGTATGTCCACACCTCCTGTTCAGGTGTGGATCATGTGACCTTTACCACCCCCTATTTAGTCTGACTTTACCATCACTCCTTGCTCTGGATAGCTTCATTTGGTTTTTGGAAGAGCTGGAGTGTGGTTCTAGTTGAAGTCCTGGTCATCCAGCAGCCTCAGAAGTTAAGTGTTCCGCTTGTTGTATTTTGTATTCCCCCCCCCCCACCACCTTTGTTGTTTACTAGGCCTCAGCGAGACACTGGTTCCTTCACCATGGAAGGAGCGGGTTGTCTCTGCCCTGTCATTACCATTAGGGCATCCAAGGGCCACCAGGGTTTTCTAGGTTCCTGTGTATGGGCATCTCTACCATCGAGAGGTGCCCATACGGATAGGAGTTGGTGCCAGGAGAAGCGTTTTATAGGTAGTGACCCTTTTCATTCCCTAGCGGTGAGGCCTAGTGTCTTTTCCCTTCCTTCTTGTTGTCTTTTGGTGTTTTCCCCTACTACAGCCGTGACTTTATTCAGAGCCGACACCGCCATTTTTTGTTCTGATCTGTGCAGCTATGGATGCTATGACTGCACTGGTCGAACAGCTGCAGAATCTGACTTTAGAGGTAGCAGACCTCCGTGCAATAGTTTTGCAGATTCAGAGTCCACAGGCTGCTGGTTCCGGTGGTGGGTTCCAGGCCTGCCCTGAACCGAAGGTAGCTCTCCTGGACAGGTTTTCCGGGGGTAGTGACAAATTCATTCTGTTCAGGGAGTCATGTAAATGATACTTTAGGCTGCGTCCATACTCTTCTGGGGATGAGTGTCAACGTGTGGGTATGATTTTTTTATTTTTTATTGCTTAAATAGGATGCTCAATCTTGGGCTTTTTCTCTGCCGACCGGATCACCGTCCCTCCGGTCAGTAGATGAATTCTTTAGAGCCTTGGGTCTTATCTATGATGACCCAGATCGGATCTCTCAGGCTGAGACCAAGTTACGGGGTTTGCGGCAGGGAGAATGTTCTGCGGAGACCTATTGCTCTGAATTTAGGAGATGGGCTACGGATACAGAGTGGAACGATTCTGCTCTCCTTAGCTAATTCTGCCAGGGTCTCTCTGAGAGACTGCAGGACACATTGGCTTTTCATGAAAATCCTGAGTCATTGGAAGCAGCTATGTCCCTTGCTGTACGTCTTGATAGACGCCTGAGGGAGAGATCTAGGGGTCCTCACCTTCAGGACGTACTGTCCAATAAGGGTACTGCTTCCTTTGACAGTTATGGTGGAGAGACACGGGTGTCTTGTGATGAGCCTATGCAGTTAGGAGGCGCTACTCATGGAACTACTGGCAAAAGCTTGGGCCATGTGAAAGGAGTCTGCTTTTGTTGTGGCAAGAAGGGACATTTTGTGAATATTTGTCCGTACTTGCAGCATCAAGGTGTAAACAAAAAGAAAAAAAAGTTTAATCCCCAAATTACTATTGGTAGTGTGGGTGGGGAGCAAGAAAACCTACTTTTGTCTTTTACTGGTAGTACCTGTTTTCTCCTGTCTGCCAAGGTTGCGCTTGAGTCCAAAACTGTGAAAATCTAAGCATTTATCGACAGTGGGGCAGGAGTTAACTTGATTGATGGACAGTTTGTACGCATTCACGGGTTGACTACTAATGCATTGGAGAATACTATTTCTGTCTTTGCAATGGACTCGGCACCTCTCGCCCAAAAATGCCTGTCGCAGGTAGTGAATGACATTCATTTATGAGTGGGTGATTTGCATCAGGAATCTATCTCCTGTTATGTGTTGGAGGGTCTGCCTGCTCCGTTGGTGTTGGGCTTACCATGGTTAAGCAAACATAACCCTAACATCGATTGGCAAACGAGACAGATTCTCGATTGGAGTGATTTTTGCATGGACAACTTAATGCATCGTTCTCTATGGTTTACCAACTACTACCGTAATTTATTTTTAACTATTCATCGGTTGTTAAACCTTTAACAGACATGACTAGGAAGGGTGCTGATATTTCTATCTGGTCTGATGCGGCATTACAGGCCTTTTCTGCTGTGAAGTAATGTTTTGCTTCGGCCCCTATTCTGGTGCAACCGGACGTGTCTCAGCCATTTACTGTTGAGGTTGACGCGTCTGAGGTTGGGGTAGGAGCAATATTGTCGCAGGGTCCTTCACCCAGTAAATGGCGCTAATGTGCATTTTTCTCTAAAAAAAACTCTCGACTGCTGAAAATAATTATGATGTGGGAAATAGGGAATTGCTGGCCATTAAGTTGGCATTTGAGTAATGGCGGCATTGGTTGGAAGGAGCAATTCATCCTATTACGGATCACAAGAATCTGGCCTACTTGGAGTTGGCTAAGCAACTGAACCCAAGGCAGGCCAGATGGTCATTGTTTTTCACCAGATTTAAGAACGTCAAGGCGGATGGTTTGTCACGTAGCTTTCCGGGGGGAAGGGGGGGGGGGGGGCGAGTCTAATGACCCTAGTCCCATTTTATCTGAAGAGGTGGTTATATCCGCTCTTTATCCTGATCTCGAGGCCAGGGTTATGGAGGCACAGCATGATGCTCCGGATTCTTGTCCTCAGGGGAAGTTGTTTGTTCCCTCCGAATTACGTCACAAGGTGTTTGAGGAACATCACTGTACGGTGCTTGCTAGGCACCCTGGGAGTCGATCTCATCTCTCGCAGATTCCGGTGGCCGGGGTTGCGTAAGTGTATTGAGGACTATGTGTCAGCCTGTGGTACCTGTGCACGTGCTAAGGTGACACATACTCTGCCTTCCGGATCTCTGCTTCCATTGCCCATCCCGTCCAGACTTTGGACCCATTTGTCCATGGATTTTATCACTGATTTACCGAATTCTTCGGAAAAGACCGTGATTCTGGTGGTTGTCGATCGTTTTAGTAAAATGGCACACTTTATTGCATTACCTAGTCTACCCAATGCTAAAACTCGCAGGTGTTTGTCGACCACATCGTGAAACTACATGGCATTCCCTCTGATGTGGTGTCCGATAGAGGGACTCCGTTTGTTTCCAGATTCTGGAGAGCATTCTGTACTCGTCTGGGTGTACAATTGTCCTTCTCTTCGGCTTTTCATCCCCAGTCAAACGGACAGACGGAGCGCACTAATCAGAATCTGGAGACTTGCTTGAGATGTTTTGTTTCAGAGAATCAGGAAGAGTGGTCTTCATTTTTGTCATTAGCTAAGTTTTCTATAAATAACCGTAGACAGGAATCCACTGATAAGTCACCATTTTTGGGGGCATATGGGTTAAATCCACAGTTTGGTACATTTTCTGGTGCTCATAATTCTAGCATTCCTGAGGAGGAAGGATTTTCTTCTTCTTTGTCTTCTATTTGGCGGAAAATCCCAAATAACCTGGAAAAGATGGGCAACAGGTATAAGCGTGCGGCTGATAGGAAACGTATTAGTGGTCCGGACCTGAGAGTGGGTGATTCGGTGTGGCTGTCTACAAGAAACATTAAACTTAAGGTACCTTCTTGGAAGTTGGGACCAAGATTTATTGGTCCATATAAGATCACTGCCATTGTTAACCCTGTAGCCTTGAACTTCCTCGGGCATTGAAAATCCATAAAGTTTTTCATAAATCGTTGTTAACCTGTTGAGCCGTCCTCCTTGCCTCCTGCTCCTGTCATGGTGGACGGCAATTTAGAATTTCAGATTAGCAGGATTGTGGACTCCCGAGTTCTCCTGAGATCCCTCCAGAATCTCGTTCATTGGAGAGTGTACAGACCAGAGAGAGGATGTGGGTTCCAGCGACCGATGTTAATGCTAGTCTTCTGGTGAGAGCATTCCACAGAGCTCATCCTGATGAGGTCGGTCCTGGGTGCCCAGAGGTCATCCGTAGAAGGGGGGGTACGGTCACATCTGTGACAGGTCTCAGAAGATCTGAAAGATTATCTACACATTAGTGATCTGACAGCCTCTTTTTTGGTTTTGGTTTTGGTTTCACTTTGTCTGTGTGTTGCTTTTATGTCCACACCACCTGTTCAGGTGTGGATCATGTGACCTTTTACCTCCCCCTATTTAGTCTGACTTTACCCATCACTCCTTGCTCTAGATAGCTTAATTTGGTTTTTGGAAGAGCTGGAGTGTGGTTCTAGTTGAAGTCCTGTTCATCCATCATGCATCAGCCTCAGAATCAGAAGTTAAGTGTTCCGCTTGTTGTATTTTGTTTCCCCCCCCCACCTTTTGTTGTTTTACTAGGCCTCAGCGAGACGCTGGTTCCTTCACCAGGGAAGGAGCGGGTTGTCTCTGCCCTGTCATTACCATTAGGGCATCCGAGGGCCACCAGGGCTTTCTAGGTTCCTGTGTATGGGCATCTCTACCATCCAGAGGTGCCCATACGGATAGGAGTTATTGCCAGGAGCAGGGTTTTATAGGTGGTGACCCTTTTCCTTCCCTAGCGGTGAGGCCTAGTGTCTTTTTCCCTTCCTTCTTGTTGTTTTTTGGTGTTCTCCCCTACTACATCCGTGGCACTCTTCCTCTGCCGCAAATTCCTTTTTGCAGGCTATTCACAGACTTCTGCGGCAGGGAGTGATTGTCCTGGTTCCTGTGCAAGACCGTTTTTGAGGGTTTTACTCCAATCTCTTTGTGATCCCCAAAAAAGGAGGGGACAGTCAGTCCCGTTCTGGACCTCAAGGCACTCAACTTCTTCCTTTTGGATCCACCGCTTCCGGATGGAGTCCCTGAAATCTGTCATTACTTCCATGGAACTGGGGGAGTACCTGTCCTCCATAGACATCAAGGACGCTTATCTTTATGTTCCCATCTTCGTCAGTCATCAAAAATGTATCTGGTTCGCAGTGGGTCCCTTTCACTTCCAGTTTGTGGCCCTCCCGCTCGACCTGGCCACAGCTCCTAGAGTCTTTATGAAGGTACTGGCAGCAGTCATTGCCCTGCTCCTGGCAAAAGGTCTGTCATTCCGGGCGACGGCGGACAGCCTGCGCATAGTCCTGGACACCCTGGAATGCTTCAGATTGATCCTGAATCGGCAGAAGTCCTGTCTTAATCCATCGCAGCGGCTAACCTATCTGGGCATGGTGCTAGACACATTTCAGGCCAAGGTACTCTTGCCCTTGGAGAAGCTATCCACTCTCTGTCTTCAGATTCTTCCCTTGTTGCGGCCCCGTCCACTTCCCATTCGTCACTGCATGCGGGCTCTGGGTCACGTGGTCTCCTTCGACGCAGTTCCCTATGCTCAGTTCAATATTAGGACTCTTTAGCGAGCCATTCTGACCAATTGGGACCGGTCCCCAGCCTCCCTGGATCGGCCCATATGTCTCTCTGCCCTGACCTGCCGGGCCCTCAGGTGGTTTTTGGTTTCACCGATGCTGACATAAGGCCGCTCGTTCCTTCCTCTGTTGGATGGTGTTGACAACGGACGAAAGCCTCCGGGGTTAGGGGGGGTGTTGGGAAATCTATCCGTTCAAGGCGTCATGCGAGGAGCACTCCCTCCCAATCAACATTTTGGATTTGAGAGTCATGCCTCCGTATGGGCACCTCTCGATGGTAGAGATGACCATACACAGGAACCTAGAAAACCCTGGTGGCCCTCGGATGCCCTAATGGTAATGACAGGGCAGAGACAACCCGCTCCTTCCCTGGTGAAGGAACCAGCGTCTCGCTGAGGCCTAGTAAACAACAAAGGTGGGGGGGGGAATACCCAACAACTATACCCAAGGTCAAGCCTCTGTCCCCCAATGAACAGAAGAGAAACAGATTTTACAGTAAGTACAAAAATCTTGTTTTTTGCCAGCTGTTTTTTCACGTACCCGTTTGAGCGTACCCTAAAAAGCCTCGACTGAGACAGCATTTTCTGTTCAGTCATTTGGTTCTTTTGTGGCATTTTTGCGTGGTTTTTTTTTTCCCTTCTTTTTAAATATTCTAACAATTTTTTCTGTAAATTTGCTGCAGATGTTTTATTTAATTGCACTCCAACTGATATGGTCTTTAAAACGCAAAACACATTCTTAAATTACTGAACAAAATCGGCTGCATAAAATAAATGTTACATTTGTTAAATTATAAGAATAAAAAAACTAAACAACAAGGAAATTGGGGGAAATAGTGTTTCCTGTCAGTTATACTGGTGCAAAGTTCAGTTCTACAGTGCTAAATGTAGTATCAAGTGTCTGTGACCAGAGGCTCAGATATCGATGCCAGTGAAATACTTATAACTGTATGACCACATATGGTTGAACTGTGTGTAGTTAGGGCTCTTTCACACTTGCGTTCTTTTGTTCCGGCATAGAGTTCCGTCGTCGGGGCTCTATGCCGGAAGAATCCTGATCAGGATTATCCCTATGCATTCTGAATGGAGAGAAATCCGTTCAGGATGTCTTCAGTTCCGTACCGGAACGTTTTTTGGCCGGAGAAAATACCGCAGCATGCTGCGCTTTTTGCTCCGGCCAAAAATCCTGAACACTTGCCGCAAGGCCGGATCAGGAATTAATGCCCATTGAAAGGCATTAATCCGGATCCAGCCTTAAGCTAAACGTCGTTTCGGCGCATTGCCGGATCAGACGTTTAGCTTTTTCTGAATGGTTACCATGGCTGCCAGGACGCTAAAGTCCTGGCAGCCATGGTAAAGTGTAGTGGGGAGCAGTATACTTACCGTCCGTGCGGCTCCCGGGGCGCTCCAGAGTGACGTCAGGGCGCCCCACGCACATGGATGACGTGATCACATGGACACGTCATCCATGCGCATGGGGCGCTCTGACATCATTCTGGAGCGCCCCGGGAGCCGCACGGACTGTAAGTATACTGCTCCCCACTACTACTATGGCAACCAGGACTTTAATAGCGTCCTGGCTGCCTGAGTAACAAATGCTTTCAGTTCACTTGCGTTTTTCCGGATTCGGCGTGTAATTCCGGCAAATAGAGTACGTGACGGATCCGGAAAACGCAAGTGTGAAAGAGGCCTAAATCGGCAATATTTACAGTACTAGCAAAGTGGATGAGACTTCAAAAATGTCCTCTATGGGTAGGAAAAATCCTGCAGCGTAGACTGACGTGCTCTGCCGTTTTCAATCCACAGCATGTTAATGTGTTCTGTAGTTTAACCAGGTTTTTCAAACTTTTGTAATACAAAAACTGTAAAAAAAAAAAAGATAATTTTGGACAGTTTTTATGATGGTTGATTTCAAACAGATCCGCTGTGGAAAAACCACAGCAGTCTCGCCATGCGTGGCCGTATTGTCATTGTAGTGCAAGGCATTAGGAATCCAATACCATGTCTAGTGTCATTGGTGGACAGTACTGTCTTCAGCCTTTACCATCTAGAGCTACTTGTGATTCCCGAATGTTTGGTTAGAAAAGACTAATGATTTACATTCTGTTTTCTGCTAGGTATAGACCAGATGGTGCCACATCTAAGGACAAGGACGGTCGCTTAGATGAGTCAGATGAGCTATGGGTGAAAATCCGTCACAGACACATTGCTGATGTCTTAGAGTATGTATGATGTTATAACCTGTCTGGCTACGTAAAGATTTAAGAGGGTATATCCGATATCAAATGGCTCTCATCGCTTGGCAGGGCGTTTAGCAACTTTTAGCTGTTATTAAAATTAGGCGCCAACAGGGTAGTCCCATTCCTGTCACATACTCAGTCTCGCTTACCAGCCGCACCTAACGCCTCGCTAGTACCCTGATTGACAGCACCAGCGTTTCTGATGTCACTGCTAGAGATGAGCGAATAATTAAAAAGTTTGATTCGGCTGATTCCCCGAATTTTACAAAAGAATTCGCTTTGTGGCGAATTACTTTGTCACAAAGCACAGTTTTTTGTAAGCAGCGGGTGCAATGACAGGGAGCTGCGTTAGCTCCACCCCTGTCATTGTACCCCTCAGATGCCATGTTTATACATGATCGCGGCATCCGAGTGTAAAAACTGTGTAAAATTAACAATTGAAAAAAAATTTAATCAAACTTACCGCCTCAATTTGTTTGCGACAGACCGCCCGCCCCCATCTTGCTTAAAGATCTGGAGAGAAATCTTACACAGCGCGAGATTACGTCACCGCGCGCAGGATTTCGGCCGAGATCTTCAATCAAGATGGAGGCTGGCGGCCCAAGCAAAAGTTTTTTTTTATTTTATTTTTTTTTTTTTTTACACAATTTCAGATTGAATTGAGGCGAATCGAATTTATCCTGAAATCCATATCGAATTCCATTTTGTGGGATTCGATTCGCTCATCTCTAGTCACTGCTGTCCACATTGGAATCCTGTGTGTGCGGCATTCATTTTCAGCCTTAAAAAAAGGAAAATCTTTCCTTTCTTCACTTTTACAAATTGCTTTATTATTGAATGCCTTTAAATTTAATTTATTTTTTTAATTACTTATACTAATATGTAATTGTACACGCGACTTTTCTAAACACATTTACACAATAGACTAATTTCAGACTAGAATCGGCAACCTCTGTTTTCCATTCTATTTTGGTGGGGAAAAAAATAGGGTGTCTGCCAGCTGAAACTTCCCTAAAGGGGGGGGTTATCTGTTTGTAGAGATAAGAGATCATCAGCATCTGATCGGTGGGTGTCTGACACCCAGTGAAAAATGCTGATCAGTTTGTGAAGGACCCAGCACTGCTGTAAGCGAAGCAGCCTTCTCTCTGCTTACCCTAGGCCAGTGACGTCCCAACCATCAGTCAAGTGAATGGGCATGAGCTGCGCCCAGGCCACAACACTGATGGTCATGACTAAGGCTGAGTGAATCCACTTTAGATGGTACATCTGAAGTCATTTCGCTAAAAACTTTGTTGTAATACTGTATGGAGTTCCCGCTCTGTACAGTATTAGAATGTATTGGCTCCGATGAGCCGAAGTTATTACTTCGCAAAGTCGCGCAAGACTTTGTTTAATAACTTCGGGAATTAATTATTACTGTAAAAAACCTTGGTACAGAACTCTGGTTCGGTTCCAAGGTACCACTTCGGTTCCAAGGTACTGAACAAAGTTTCGCGCGACTTCGCAAAGTAATAACTTTGGCTCATCGGAGCCAATACATTCTAATACTGTACAGAGTGGGCACTTTGAATTTATCCTGAAATGAAGTTTTAGCGAATTGACTTTGGATGGTACATTCGCTCATCCCTAGTCATGACGTTACTGACCTAGGGTAAGCAGAGAGAAGGCTGCGACGCTCACAGTAGCGCTAGGGCCTTCTCAAACTGATTGGCAGTTTTCCTGGGTGTCAGACCCGTACTGATCAGATACTGATGACCTAGCCAGAGGATAGGTCATCAATTACAGGTAACCCCCTCTGTAAGGCTCTGTTCACATTGGTGCCATGAAAGCTATGCTAGTCTGTTTTTAAACAGACCTTGACATGTCCTGACAGGTTTACTTTTGGGTTTTAGTCAGTTTCACAGCAAGAACAGTGATGCACTACTCTTGCCGACAAAAGTTATGTAATTTTACAGATGCTTAGAGGGACACTTCAGTCATAAAGGGGTATTTTGGTAGCTCATGCACACAAACAATTTTTTTTCCCATGTCTGTCCCGTTTTTTGGGGGGGGGGGGGGGGTTTGAGGCCCATATGCAGAACCATTGACTTCAATGGGGTGTCAAAAAACGGAAATGACTGTGTGCATTCCATGTCCATGTGTCTGCAAGATGGGTCCTATTATTGTTTCCAATGTTCCATTCAGCAAAATGTGAAATGCACAAGGCCAATGATATCCGTGTTTTGTGGATCACAAGACACCAACGGTCGTGTGCATGAGCCCTTAGACAGTACTATGCCCGTGAAAACTGTCCTTCTGTAGCAATCGACACACAAATAAAACTCCTTTATAGAAAGGTAATCCAGTTTCAGTTTACTGCTGCTGTGAGGGATAACAACAGGCAGTTAATGGTCTGACTGAGGCTGTTTGCTGTGCTAAAAGTCCAAAGAGCAAATTAAAGAACCAGGACTGGAAGTTATTAATGTTTTTTTTATGGAAATGTCCCTTTTAAGTGGTATTCCGGTTTCTGACATGTAGAGCACATCCTCAAGATGTGCTATAGATTGCTAATAGATTCTGCCCCCACCTCTGGGACCTTCACCTATCTAACATGGGGCCCATTCAACCCCCTTGTACCTGGGTACGGCAGCTGAAAGGTTGTTAGCCAAGAGGGCTATGTACACTGTTTCCATGGCTCCCATACACGTGAATGTGAATTTTGGAAACAGTGTAGGACAGTGAACATCTCGGAAGTTATGGAAATAGAGGTAACTCAATGTGCTACGCTGTTTCGGTAACTCCCATGCACTTGTATGTGAGCTACAAAAACTGTAAGACAGCCAGCACTGCCGATCCCATAGGTCTGACCACCAGGTGGGATGAGGTCGGGGGGAGATGTCGGGGCCTGTCCTGAGATGAGCTCTGTGTGAATTGCAGTTTAAAGCTTTGTATTGTCTTCTGCTGAGACGGACAGAATTCTAATATTCTGTGTATTTATTTTACAGAGAAATTCCTAAACTCGTTAAAGAAATCTCTTCCACTAAAAAAGAAACAGAAGGAAAGGTACAAAATAAGCAAAATTGGGAGTGTGGACATTCTGCTCATTCATAGCTCATGCACACGGCTGTTTGTGTTTTTGCGGTCTGCAAATCACTGATCCACAAAACACGGATACTGGCCAAGAGTCTGCCACCATCTTTTTTTCTCCTTCAGAAATGTCCCATCCTTGTCCGCAAAACGGACCGGAATAGGGCATGTTCTATCTTTTTGTGGGGCTGTCTGCATCTTTTGCGACCCCATTGAAGTGAATGTGTCCAAATACGATCTGCAAATTTGGATGCAGACAAAAACCACAATGTGTGCATGAGCCCTAAGCAGAACACTCCAGTTTCATCTACACTTACTACTACTCGCACCTTGTTGCAGCTCAGTGTCATGTCTTTTGCCTGAAATGATACATAGGGGGTTATTTATTAAGAAGTTTTAGACGTCGGTCTTAAAGGGAACCTGTCACCGGGATTTTGGGTATAGAGCTGAGGACATGGGTTGCTAGATGGCCACTAGCACATCCGCAATACCCAGTCCCCATAGCTCTGTGTGCTTTTATTGTGTAAAAAAACAATTTGATACATATGCAAATTAACATAAGAGTCATATCTTACTTGTGTGACCAGAGAAGATCATATTTTCAAGCTCTGACTCATCTCAGGTTAATTTGCATATGTATCAAATCGTTTTTTTTTTTCACACAATGAAAGCACACAGAGCTATGGGGACTGGGTATTGTGGATGTGCTAGTGGTCATCTAGCAACCCAGCTCCTCAGCTCTATACCCAAAATCCCGGTGACAGGTTCCCTTTAATAACACTTATATCGGGCCCACGCCACACCGGCTTTTTCAGACCTGGTGTAAACGGGGAAAAGTCGCAGATTGTGGCACAACTAACCATTGAGCTACAATCTGCACCAGGAATACGCCAAATATAGGAGGATTTCTGGATAATAAATGGAACCCATAATGTCTGGCATTATGTGGCCAGCATCCCTGGGAGAGGGGAGGGATAATGGGAGGTGGGTTTGAAGGAGGACTATGATATGATGTGGATCGGTTTATGGTTTATCTGTGCAGTGTACACTATAATTTCCAAACATTGCATCCTGGACTTGCTCTGATATTTGAGATAATTTAGCCAGACTTTTTTATTTTTTATACAGCTAAGTATCTCCAACTTATCTAACTTGATGAAAAAAATGCCTCATATCCGAAAACAAATGAGCAAGGTAAGAGACCATTTCTATGTATAAATGTAGTTGAACCATGTAACAAGCCTATACTGCTCTTATTGCTGGGAGTAGGCAGCTGAGATTTCGGATTTTGCTTGTGTTACGTTTGGATTTTGCCTCTGGATTTGCCAAGGATTACGCTGCATGCATAGCAAATCTGTGATCAAAATCTGCTGCATAAATTGACATGCTGGGTCAGCAAATCTGCAGCATATGGATGAGATTTTGTAAAATCCTATCCACCTTGCTGCTACTGTAATACATTGCAGATTTTCCAATCTGTGCTGTGGCAGAAAATCTGCAGCATATCCGCCACGTGTGTACATACTCTTAGGCTACTTTCACACTAGCGTTCGATCGGATCCGTTCTCAACGGATCCGATCATAATAATGCAGACGGAGGCTCCGTTCAGAACTGATCCGTCTGCATTATTTTAGCATATAAAAGCTAAGTGTGAAAATAGCCTCGTACGGATCCGTCCAGACTTTCAATGTAAAGTCAATGGGGGACGGATCCGCCTGAAGATTGAGCCATATTGTGGCATCTTCAAACGGATCCGTCCCCATTGACTTACATTGTAAGTCTGGACGGATCCGCACGCCTCCGCACAGGCCAGGCGGACACCCGAACGCTGCAAGCAGCGTTCAGCTGTCCGCCTGTCCGTGCGGAGGCGAGCGGAGGCTGAACGCCGCCAGACTGATGCAGTCTGAGCGGATCCGCATCCATTCAGACTGCATCAGGGCTGGACGGCTGCGTTCGGGTCCGCTCGTGAGCCCCTTCAAACGGAGCTCACGAGCGGACCGACGAACGCTAGTGTGAAAGTAGCCTTACAGGTACATTACATGGCTAAAAGGATGTAAATGTCTCTCCTAAGTGGTAACGGAGTCCAGTGGGATTTAAATATTGATGACCTTTCTTCAGGATTGCTCATTAACCCTTTACATGTACGGCCTTTAAATATGCCACCTGTTCAAGTGTGATCACAGCATCTAAAGGGTGAAAGACCCATGCGGCAATCAGGGATAACTGTCATTAATTCTACTAGGCTGGGTCTCTCTGAAGAGACCCAGCATATTAGAGCTGCAGTTCCTATATAGATCAGCAATGCATGTATTATTCTCCCTATGGGAGTATAGTAATCTATAAAAATAAATAAGTAGTAGACATTGTAAACTCCTAGAGGGGCTACAATATTATTTTTTTTTAAGTACAAAAAAATGTAAAATAAAATTTAAAAATCACCCCCTTTTCTTAAATACATTAAATAATAAAAAAAATATATATAAATATCATGGGCATCACCCGTACTATTAAAATATAAAAAAAACATCCAATACGCCAAATGGCGTAACTGTAAAAAAAATATATAAAAATGTCCGATTTGCAATTTTTTTCATTGCTTCTCTTACCCTAAAAAATGTAATAAAATGTGATTTAAAAAAATCACACCCCGAAATGGTATCAATAAAAACTATAGATCATCAAGCAAAAAATTAGCCCCTCGCAGCTCATTAGACATAACTATAAAAAGTTACAGGGGTCAGAATATGGTGAAAATATTTTTTTGTTAAAAAGTTGTAATTTTTCATTTTTTGTATTTAAACATATAAAACCTTTGTGGTATCGTTGTAATTGTAATGACCCAGAGAATGAAGGGCACAGGTAAGTTTTGCCGCAAAGAGGGTCTGGGGAAAAAAATAAAAACGAAAAAAATCTCCGGTATCCGGTTAATATCGGATTGTTGGAGGTCAGACTGCTGGCGTACCCCCAGCTGGAGTGACTGCCGCCGCCTGTGACTTCACACTATCGGTTACATGGCTTTTCTACCGCTCTGTCCCATTCACGTAAAATAAATTAGCTACAATATCAAACACCACCGCTACACAATGTACAGTATGGAGAGGCCACAGTTCTCATCTGCGCACCATGGCTCCTACAATGTTACAGCTTACTGAGACAGATTAGACCGTTATATGCTTCCAAGATTGTGACAGTTGGGAAGGCTTTTTCCTATTCTCATGCGACTGTACCTCTCTGCAGAACGCAAGGTCTATAAATACATGGGGAGGGGATTTATCGAAGCTGGTGCAAAGGAAAACTGGCTTAGGCTACTTTCACACTTGCGTTCGGGGCTCCGCTTGTGAGTTCCATTTGAAGGCTCTCACAAGCGGCCCCGAACGGATCCGTACTGCCCCAATGCATTCTGAGTGGATGCGGATCTGTTGAGAATGCATCAGTCTGGCACCGTCTGGCCTCCGCTCCGCTCAGCAGGCGGACACGGTGTCTGCCTGGCCGTGCGTAGGCAAACGGATCCGTCCAGACTTACAATGTAAGTCAATGGGGACGGATCCGTTTGAAGTTGACACAATATGGCTCCATTTTCAAACGGATCCGTCCCCCATTGACTTTCAATGTAAGTCAAAATGGATCCGTTTGCATTATCATGAACAAAAAAAAAAAAATTTTTTTTGTTCATGGTAATGCAAACGGATCTGTTCTGAATGGATACAAGCATTTGCATTATAGGTGCGGATCCGTCTGTGCAGATACCAGACGGATCCGCACCTAAACGCAGGTGTGAAAGTAGCCTTAGTGCCCATAACAACCAATGTTTTTCAGAGCTCTTTGGAAAATGAAATCGTCAATCTGATCTGGTTTCTATGGGTAAATAAGCCAGTTTTCCTTTTACACCAGTTTTGATAAATCTACCCTTGGTTTGTTGAGTTTGTGTGGAGGAACTCGAGTGGCCTGCACAGAGCCCTGACCGCAGTCTGATCTGATGCCTTCAGGATGAATTGGCTCGAGCCAGACCCTCTCATCTAACGTGTCTGCCAAACGGGGCCAACATCCATATTTTAACGCCTTTTGGTTTTGGAATGAAATGTCCAATAATCCTCTCTAGCTGTGGGGGTCAGGTGTCCACATCATTTTAGCCATATTTTCTGTGTTTGAGGGAACAGGGCCGTGTACTAAAAATGTATCACCACAAAATGATGGTGTTCTGCTGCTGGTTTAATAGACAGTAATTGTTATGTTGCTTGAACTGCTCCTAATGAAAAATCACTAATTCTTATTTTATTTTTTTTAGCAAGCTTTACATCTTAGTCTTGCTGAGGATTGTATGAGGAAGTTCAAAGGGAACCTGGAGAAGCTTTGCAAAGTTGAACAAGTAAGTAAAACTGGTATGTGGCACAGAACAAATCATATGTGTACTTTCTTGTGTACCTTGACCTCTTCGCTCTGTAGATGTAGGGTGTAGGAGGGAGATACTGCCCACACAGTGCCATAAATGAAGACTACAGCTTGCATCACACGCAACAGGCGGGATAAAACCGATCTCCGCTTTAGGCCTCTTGCACATAATTTTTTTTTTTTTACGTTCTGTTTTTTTTTAGTTCCGTATACGGAACCATTTATTTCAATGGGTCTCCAAAAAAACCTGAATGTGCTCCGTATGCATTCCGTTTCCGTACTTCCATTTTTCCGTTCCGTTCAATGATAGAACATGTCCTATTATTGCCCGCACATCACGTTCAGTGGCTCTATTTAAGTTAATGGGGCTGTAAAAAAAAAACTGAATGGATATGGAATGCATCTGTATGTCTTCCGTATCCGTTCCGTTTTTGCGGAACCATCTATTGAAAATTTTATGCCCAGCTCCATTTTTTCAATGTAATTACTGTAAACTGTATATCCCATGCTGCCGTTTCCGTTTGCGATCTGCAAAAAACGGAAACGGAACTGATCTGTTTAAAACGGACCGCAAAACACTGAAAAAGCCATACGGTCGTGTGCAAGATGCCTTAATCACTGAGGCACTATTGGCATCCACGTGGATGGCGGACAGAGCCCCGACAAAGGCCCCAGGCCTGCTATTGCTCTATACTTATTAGGCCCATTACAGTGCAGGAGTATTGCATTATACTGAACTAGAGAACGAAAGAAATAAAAAGTTGAATTCTCCTAGTGGGACTTCAGTGAAGTGTATTAAAAAGAAACAAGTTTTTTCCGATTTAAAACAAGTTGTAATAAGGCAAAAATATAAAACGGCACAGACTTTACATACATGGTATCAACTGCACAGAGAAAGCAATAAAAAAAAAAAAGAAAAAGACTCTCAAAATATGATGATGGTGCAAAAACCTGTTGTGCTCTTTTGTGGAAAAATAGTAACATAAGAGTAAGGTTATTTATATTGTATGGTAAACGCAGAAACATCCCAAAATACAGAGGCAGAATAAAAACTTTTCTTTAAAAAAAATTTTTTATTACCCCCTCTCTCTAGAAACTTTAAAGGGGTTTTTCAAGACTTTTATACTAATGACCTATCCTCTGGATAGGTCATCAGTATCTGATCGGTGGGGGTCTGACACCTGGGACCCCCGCCAATCAGCTGAGAAGGAGAATCCAGAGGATAGGTCATCAGTATAAAAGTCTTGGAATAAGTTATATATACCCCAAAATGGTGACTTTAAAATACAACTTATCACACAATAATACAAGCCCTCATGTATCTACATCAGTACAGATCACTAGAAAGCTATGGCTCTTGGATGTGTCGATAGAAAAGAGACTGCATGCTGTAGGGGCTAATGGATCAAGCCAGAGTGTGGAAGCGCTGCTCTCATACTGACCCTATACCCACTTTCAGGCCTCATGCACACAACCGTTGTTTGGGTCTGCATTCGAGCCTCGTTTTATGCGGCTCGGTTGCGGACCCATTCGCTTCAATGGGTCTGCAAAAGATACAGACCGCATAGTCCTATTTTTGCCCATTTGCGGACAAACATGGGCATTTCTATAATGGGCCTCCCATTCCGTTCCACAAATTGCGGATCACATGCGGATGGCATCTGTGTTTAACGGATCTGCTATTTGCAGACTGCAAAACATGGCATGGTCGTGTGCATGTAGTCTTATAGGGACCCTTTGTTGCAGGAATTAGTCAATTGTCTGTTATATCTATAAACTTCCTTTATCCCTACAGATACAAACACTTGCAGCTAGAAATTCCTCACATTTTTAATTCATATAATTTAATTTCCATTAATATTTTGTATGTGCACTTGTCAAACGGGGAAGAGAACCATTACAATTATTATGTCCCTTTTTATAGAGCCATTGTGTTGCAACCAAATCCTTAGACTTTATTGGCGACTTGTCTACAACATAACGGCTGTAAAATCTGTAAGTCTTTGTATGATGAAGCAGGGAATTGTGGCAGGCATTGTATCCTGTGAGTACACTGGTGTATAGCATACCGTCTTTCATGCCGGAACTATATTTTCAGGATCTTGCAATGGGCACCAATGCAGAGGGGCAGAAGGTGACGGAATACATGCGTGTCCTGCTCCCAGTATTGCTCAGTAAAGACGTGGGGAATTACGATAAAATCAGAGCGATACTTCTCTACATCTTTATGGAAAATGGTGAGTGACGGGAACAACATGGGTTACGCAGTCAAGGTGCCCAATATACCATACTATGTGGTGATATTGCAGTTTAATTCTACATGATACATACCATTAATACTAAAGGCAAGAACGCTAATGTCAGATTAGAATGTCAGATAAGATTATTAAATCAGTATTCGCCACTAAAGAGAGCGCCGTTCTCCGATGATTACATAGCGATAGCTGCAAGCATCACCCGTCCCATACTTCTGCTTCTTGGAAGGTAATATTATGAAGCAGAATAAGAAATCCCTCATTGTATACCATCTGGCTATCCTTACACGTGCTTGAGCGCATATTAAGTCCCATTGTAGTCTATGTTCTGCCCTTCACTCAGTCAGACATTACAAAGCTAAAGGGGCACAGCACTAAGAGCCGCGCCAGGATCTCAGCTCATAGACCCCTACAGATACCAACTTTTGACATGTCTGTTGTGTTTCAGGGTTTTTCAGTTTTGTTTTTTTTTTTAAAGGAAAGGTGTACCTTACACCCCATGATGAAAGTGAGCCGCATTATTCTGCTTAATAACATTGGCCCAGATTTACTAATGTAGCTGCGCCAAAAAGGTGGCGCAAAATGTCATATCTAGGGTTTCCACACTTCTTTTTTTTTTTTTTTTTACCCCCTTACATGTAGGGGTGGGGCAATTTTGGTGTGATTCTGGCGTAAGAATCAAAGTAAGCCAACCAGTAGTCTGTATGGAGTCAGTGAACAGTGCCTATCCCTGCACCAGATTTATCATCCAGCCTGTGATAAATCTAAGGCTAAGCTTCCGCCATCTTTTAGGTTTAGTAAATTGGGCAATAGTTTAGTGTCATTGTACTGTAAATGGACCCATACCTTAGTGCAGTGATGGGGAACTGGAGGCTGGAGGTGCTCGTTCTTCAGCACTTGGCACAGCATGTTTGTGTGGTGGAGACATATTTATAATGGAGTCGTCTCCCTTCGGTAAGTGGCATTTATCATGTAGAGAAAGTTATTACAAGGCACTTACTAATGTATTGTTGTTATTCATATTGCTTGCTTTGCTGGCTGGATTCATTTTTCCATCACATTATACACTGCTCGTTTCCATGGTTACAGACCACCCTGCAATCTATCAGCGGTGGTCGTGCTTGCCCACTATAGGAAGTAAGTGCCTTGTATTAACTTTCTCTACATGATAAATGCCACTTACGGAAGTGAGACAACCCCTTTAATAATGGGGTTGTGTGCGCCGCTCCTAACTTTACCTGCCCCGGTCGTGAGATGCAACAAATTTATTAACAGGTTCATGCCTCTGAATACATCTCCTGCTGTCCGTGCACCAGACCAGGAGTAGATTTCAGGTGTGATGTAACCAGTTTTCTGCTGCACATGCTGTTAAATCAGACTGCGAAGCTCCCACCCGTGGCCCGTCTCCTCCTGCCCATGCCCCACTATTTTGGGGGAAAGTGGGAGAGTGTCAGAAAAAGCTAAAAAAAAAGTTCCACATTTTGTCACAAAGTGGCACCTGTGGCATAATTTACAAGTTTAGTACACCAGCAAACTGGTATACAGCCATAATCTCCCCCATCTCAGGGTGGACTGGGAACTTAAAATGGCCCTGAACAAAAACCTAAAAGTGGCCCATGTTGTAGGTGGGCCCATATTGACAGAAGGCAAGTAGACAGGGACAAGAGAAGTAGGTCGGGTCCAACAGTACCATAGTACAGCACATAATACCACCCAGCAGAACAGAATACTTCCTTAGAAGAGTGCAGAACGAAATCCAGCCGCCCTCGCTGCAGTATTCAACTGGGAGGACGGCAATACAGTTGAAGGGGGGCGACTGTCACCTAGTTGCAGAAGTACCTGATGCTCGCAGCAATAATTAATGCTGAGTGCATCTGATCGTTGTGTACCCGGCTGGCGGCCATGAGGAGGGCTGGGGTGACCCACTTGGCATCAGCCCACCAGGAAATTTCCCCGTGGGGTGCGTGGCCAGTCCGCCCCTGCCCATACTCTACAGACCCAAAAGTCCAAGTACCTGTGAGATAAGGGGAGAGATTTATCAAAACTGGTATGATGGGAAACTGGCACAGTGGCCCATAGAGCTCCTTTGGAAAATTAAAGGTATGAATGCAGCTAAGCCATTTTTCCTTTGCACCAGTTTTGATAAATCTTCCCCAAAGTTTTTAGTGATTGAAGTCTGTGAGAGTTACAGAGAGCGGCTTTTTTATCAGTTGAATCTGGCAAAAATTTCTTCTATCCGGGACCCTCTGGGATCACCACAGTCATTCAGTGTTTTATAGGCTCCGTTATTATATAAGGTTTTCTTATTTCACATTTTATGTTTCTTGATCTAAAGGAACAACTCAGGAGAGCTTAGACCGACTGATTCAACACGTCAAGATTGACAGTGATGGGGATGTACTGAAGAACTGGAAATACCTTGGTGTTCCTATAGTCCCCAAGGTAAGACACTGAGGGACAGGCATGGGAACGGCAATAGCATTTAACCACTTTTCTTTGTAAAACGGTAGCTTGTGGTTAGTGGCTGTCTTACTCACTTTGCATCTGTCCCAAAATTAGTCCTACAGCAAATTCTGTTCCATTGACTAATTCACTCATGATTATTTGCGGCAATAATTCAGAACAGCATAGACTTTTAAAGAGCATCGATCAGCAGGATGAACCCCATGAAACCAGGAATATTATTTGATAGGGTTGACCTTGCTGACTAAAGTGATACCCTTCTTATGTCTCTTATTTGCCATTATTGAATATGAATAGTTTTTTCTGCATGTGAGCCTATTGGTGCACCAGCGAGTGGCCTGGAACCCTTGGAGCACCGGATCTGCCAGGCCCTGCTCCTCCTGCCACTCTTTCTTTTACATCTCGACTAGTCCTGCAATTTCGCTCCTGTGGCAGGATGCACTGCACATGCACCAATCCTGCGAGCAACTGCGCAGACGCAAGATTTGAGGGCCAGACAAGATGCTTAGCCCTGGCAAGCAATGGGACGGGGGAGGAGCAGGGCGTTGAAGATCTGGGGCTCCAAGGGACTCTGTCTGCCCTTCAGGGCACCAATTAGCTCCATTACATAGAAAATGATTTATACTCAATAATGGACGTATATAAAGTGTCATTTTACTCAGCAGGATCTGCCCTACCTGGTTTAATAGGGTTGTCCTGCTGACAAATGCTCTTTAATCTGGACAGCCTCTTATTGCTTGCTGCTTTTGTTTCGCCTGTCTCTTTAACTAACCCTCTTCTTTATTTCCTTTAAGACTGCCTGGTTTGGGGATCCAGGTCAGTTAAAAGCTATCCATGTTTCACTGATAAAATAATACATTTTTGAGTATTTATCATATATTTATGGGCACCCTGTTAGATTGGTATATTCCTGGCATAGATTGGGACACCTTTCCATCAGCGTATAGCCCAGTTATTTCCACTGTGTATATAAACATTATTCTCATCACTGGCACCCTTGTATCCCGTCGCATGCCTGTTACCACCCATCTGCAGTATAATTATACTCCTTACCATGCTGTATTATGTGGACGCCATACATGCCTCCTATCACCTCGCTTTAGTTCCCATCCCGTGTTTAGCCATGTCCTGAGATACTTTGTGTTTTCATGTCCATTTATCTGTTTAGTAATAGATGGTTCCCTTAATTAATATTCAATGATATATTTGGAATTATTGAAGGACACTCCCTAGAGGAGAACCTCAGGATTACTGATGATGAGGCTTTATTACCTGGCGCACAAACGTGTGACGTGTCACCAGACAAAATCCTTACCGTCACTCTGAATAGTTATATGGTATCAGGACAAAGGACACGCTCTTGTGGATGTTCTGCTTCTGGATCTGCTGTGCACCTGATTTTCTAATCTCCTACAGTCCCTTAGAGGGGTTGTCTAGCTTTTTGGACTTTAACTGTCCATCCCAGACTCCTGTAACTGTTTAAAAAAAAAACATACTTGTCTGCTGCCCACTGCTTTAATTCCCTTTCAGCAATCTTCCCATCCCTGTTCTGGAAACTGCTAGACAGAAGGGGGTCATTTGTGTCTCTGCAGCCAATGACTGGCCTCTGTGATGTCTTGTCCCCAAGCAGCTGGTCACTGCTGGGTCATGTACTGCTTGTGGACACGTCACCACTGAGGCCGGTCATTGGTTGCAGAGCAGAGCGTGACCCCCATCTGTCTGAAAGTTCACAGCACGGGAAGACCACTGGAGGGGCAGGAAGCAGTTGAGTTTTTCTTTTTCAACAGGTACAGCTGGCTGGGGTTGACAGTTTAAAAATCTAAAAGCTGGAAACCCCTTTAATCACTACAGCCTGAAAGTACTGTAGAAGGGTTAGACGTTGAAGAACTGTGGGCTACCTGACTGCATTCTCCAAGACTGTCTCTGGTAACCATGCTTCAAGACATTATATGGAAGTATTCAATATTATCCAAGCTTTGTCCTTACACCTCTTCCCCAGTGATGTAAAAGCAACCCTCCGGTTCAAGAAAAACTCACATTAACTGGGGAACAAACAGAATTCTTAGATGGCGACCATCTTTTCAGCTGCAGATCTGTTGATTCACAGCCTCCTTTTCTGTCATCCATGATGGCCGCACCGCTTCTCAGACTACCTGATGCAGAATGTGCATCGGTAGTCCAAGATACTTCCTGTTACTCCAGCCCTGCTCTTGGATTGGCCAGCAGTGCTTTTCTGTCATCCATGATGGCCGCACCGGTTCTCAGACTACCTGATGCAGAATGTGCATCGGTAGTCCAAGATACTTCCTGTTACTCCAGCCCTGCTCTTGGATTGGCCAGCAGTGCTTTTCTGTCATCCATGAAGGCCGCACCGGTTCTCAGACTACCTGATGCAGAATGTGCATCGGTAGTCCAAGATACTTCCTGTTACTCCAGCCCTGCTCTTGGATTGGCGAGCAGTGCTTGTGTGGCCAATCCAAGGGCAGCAGGAAGTGATCAGGGCCACCAAATGCGCAGTATGCACCTGGTAGTCTGAGAAATGCAGCCATCTTGTATGGTAAAAAAGAAGACCTGGAATTGGTGAATCTGCAACTGGAATGTGAAAAAAGACCCGGAGGTTTTCTTTAATAACTGAAGTATCTGCAATGTTCCTCTCTAGGTCTTCCCTGCGACGTCTGCCTGTGCAGCATCAGATTTCTCGGCTATACATCCCTTTCTTAGAATTGTGTTTGGTTGTTATCTTTGCAGACAGGGGTCCTTTTGATATAATATAGGAGAACTTGTTATCCCGGCTTACTATGATGGGATGATAAATTCTCCTGTGTAAAGGTAAAACTGTTTTTGATAAAAATAAAAAAATAAAAAATAATGAACATTTATTTTCAGTCTTCACAACGTAAACCACACAGAAGAGACCGATCAAGGGAAGAAACCTTTCAGCTGTCTAGATGGACGCCGGTGATAAAAGATATAATAGAGGTGAGGTAGAAAGCTGTCCTTTCATCACTTGATGAGTCAGAATGACGGACGGGGTGTTGATGAGGACATTTTATATTATAGCTTCTAAATGTCTTCATTGCTCCAGACGTGTAAACATAGATTTCATTGCTGTTCTATGGTAGTAGCATGATGAGACGTAGCGAATGCTACAAGAATATACTACACTATACTACATGACTCTAGAGTAAATCTTTGTAATGTTTCACAAAAGCTAAAAGTATTTAACCCTTTCTTTTGCTTGTCTGAGCTGATTATAATCATAACTGTGGCAGGCCAGCATATTCTGTCAAAGACCATGCTTTTTAGAAGATATTGTGGATTGTAAACCTATAATTCTTCAGTTTTGTGTAAAGTCTTTGTATTAATCCAGTGTCAGATTGGACAAGAGTGAACAATCTACAAATTATACCGTAATTCATTTAAAGCAAATTACAGTTAGTGCACTAGTTTCCTAATATACAGATTTATCAAGACTGGTGTGCGCTATGCTGGTCTTGATGGGGCCTGCACTGCCGGAGGAGGTATGTAACTTATGACAAATGACGTGCCTCCTCCAGCAGTCCTTGCGCCAGTTTCTGGCCTAAATAATGATGACCCTGCCCACACTCCGCCACACCACCCTTTTTGTAAAATTGGCCAGAGCACTGTAAAAAGCCAGTTACGTCTAGAAAAGTCTCAATGGCATTGAAAAGTCTCAAATCCAGTGAATGTGCTACTTTTTAAAGCCAAAATCCATTGTAGGGGGAATGATGCATATCATCCACAATCTCTCCACAGTCAGTATTTCCCAAGCACTGTTGTTCAATATCGGCTGTTTTGGAGGGAATTTAAATTTGTTGAGGAATTAGACAACTTGTCTAGGGGCGCTGTGGTATGAAAGAAACATGCCCAATGCAGTCAGTCCAAGCATGCACATGCATCTCTATGTGTGGAGTGGTTAAATGGTGGCTAGGCTATACATATAGCTAACTCTAGGCACACTATTCATTTAGCCTTACTTATTTCAAACTATGAGGGTAAGTAGTGCAGATTCCACACTGCAGATCCACAGCAGATGTGATGTAATATAGCAGAAAAATCTCCATGGAAAAATGAGCATTCTGCAGACTCTCTTAAGAGCAGCATGCTTATTCTTTTTCTGCACTGCCTGGTAGAATGCCTGTCAGCGTTTTCTTGACAAGTGTAATAGACTGCAAAATAAAAGCATTATATATAGATTGCATGGTAAATCTCGCGCCTGCGCCGTGCCGTTCAGTATTCGGCGCGCAGCATAGTGAAGGAAGGACACTCACTGGCTGCCGACTTCCTTACTGCACCTGCGCTGAATACTGAACCGCACGACGCAGGTGCGAGATTTACCATGCGCTCAGGGCTGGCAGGAGGATGCGAACGCTGCCTGGCCCCGTCATGCAAGACTTGGAGGGAGAACGGAGCCCCTAAGAGCAGAAGCAACACCCCCCCCCCCCCCCCTCCTGCTCCCAGAGGCTAATTTGCATATTACAAAAGTTACATTTCTGGAGTAACGGGGGCATGGATAAAACTAGGAATAGGCTAGTTAGGTTTAGCTGACATTAGCACATCACTAATGTCAGCCAGTTTAATTTAGGTATTTCTGGTGACAACGTATTTTTTGTTTTTTTTTAATGTTTGAAGGACAATATAGAAAATAAACTGGACTCCCGGGAGTGGCCGTACTGCTCCGAGTGTCCTGCTTCGTGGAACGGTTCTGGGGCTGTCAGGTAAGTTAAGAAATCTATGAAAACCTTACAAGTGATGCTTAAAGGGCTTGTCTGATGAGGTGCAGCCCTGTCCATATGCCCTACGAGAGGCATGTGAATGTTGGGGATCTTTCACACGAGCGGATGCCGTGCGGGTAATCCGCTGCGTGAAAGAGAGCCAAGCCCCGTTCCGGACAGCAGAGACACGGAGCAGTAACATGATTGATAATGCTCCGTGTCTCTCTGTGACCTTTTTACTACAAAATCACAGTGACAACTTTATCTCACCGTGATTTTGTAGTAAAAGGGTCACAGAGAGGCACAGAGCATTATCAATCATGTTACTGCTCCGTGTCTCTGCTGTCCGGAACGGGGCTTGGCTCTCTTTCACACAGCGGATTCCACGCACGGCATCCGCTCCTGTGAAAGAGCCCTTATAGAAAGGGATCCCCCACTTAGGACTCCCGTTTATGAGACAGAGCATTGTGACAGACTCCACTCATCTGGCTGCCATGCAACCCCCTCAGCTGCCATGTTGGAAATATATGGCCAGAGTGAGTTATCATTCCATTCGCCATGGCAGCTGGAATATGAAGGGGGTTGTGGGATGGGACTTCCCCTTCAAGAAAACCCTGTATTTGGGAATTCACTGCCATGATAATATCAGCTAGTAGTAACCGTACTGATTCACCATACTGGGTTACAGTAGGGAGCCATCTATATATGCTGACTAACACATTAAAATGGGCTGTCCAGCTTTTGGACTTTAATGCTAGGGCTACACAACGACATGTGTCGTACCAATGTCGCGCAACATATTTTGTAATGCTAGTCTAGTTTGTCATACTGCGACATGCCAGTTGCAAAAAATCCATCCAGGATGGACTTTTGTGCGACCGTCGGGTCGTAGCATGTCAGTGTGACACCGTAGTCTAGCATTGCAAAATATGTCGCGCAGCATATGTTACAGTGTAGTTGTACCCTATATGTTGCATCACTTATTGTCATGCTACACATGTAGCCCGAGCCTAAGGCCTCTTGCACACGACCGTATGTATTTTGCGGCCCGCAAAAAATACGGATGACATCCGTGTGCATGCCGTATTTTGTGGAACGGAACAGCTGGCCCCTAACAGAACAGTACTATCCTTGTCCGTAATGCGGACAATAATAGCACATGTTCTATTTTTTTGTGGAACGGAAACGGAATGCACACGGAGTACCTTACGTTTTTTTTTTCGGGCGGACCCATTAAAATGAATGGTTCCGTATACGCAAAAAAAAAAAACGGATTAGACACGTAAAGAAAATACAAGAGCCCTAACTGTCAACCCCAGGCTGGTGTACCTAATTCCTGCTCCCTTCAGCAGCCTTTCCTGTATCTTTCCAGACAATGTCATGTGAGCTGCTCCAGGCAATGACTAGACTCGGCGGTGATGTGTCCCCAAACAGCATGTTACCCACCAGTGACGTGCTGCTAGAGGACTGACGCCAGTCATTGGCTGCAGCGCCACATGTGACCCTTTCCATCAGGAAGTTTACATGCGGGGACTGTAAGATGGGTGAAGGGAGCCAGAACAGAGTAGAAGGGTGCAGGGTTTGTTTTGTTTTTGTTTTTTCCCCAACAGGTACAGCAAGCAGGGATTGATGGTTAAAGTCTAAAAAGCTGGACAACTCCTTTAAATCAGTTTTTACAGGATCCATGACTGATAGGACAGTTATATAGATATCATATGTTTATCCTCTCATTTTTCCTAAGAGAGTCAGTTCAAATAGATTCGCCCACTATTTAGGGAGTCAAAGAGCATCAGAAACTGACACAGGATGAATGCGTCTGTGTGAACTTACAGGAGATGATGCTGTATTATTACCTAAATATTAATGCATGTATTGCTTTCAGTGCCCGACAGAAGCACAATACCCTAAACCGGGAGGATCGGAAAACAGTTTCCAAGCTCGTTATTTTTGTAATCGGTGGGATCACTTACTCTGAAATACGTTGTGCTTATGAAGTGTCACGAGCCAACAAGTTTGTCCAGGTTATTATTGGTGAGTATTATACGAGTTCAGTTTACCCTGCGGTCCATAGGAATACAGTCTTGTATGTCTTAAATACCATGAGGAGTAAAGACGCACACGAGCTATGACCAGAACTTCTGCTGGTGACGCTGTTTGATGACGAGCGGCCAGTATAATGTAGAACAGTGGTTCTCGCCTCCACTCCCTGCTGCCTGTTACAGGCCATGTTTTAGGATGGGGCTGCACATAAACCGTTGGTAGCTGCAGTCCATAAAAACCATTGAGGTGCATGTGGATGCCGCTTTCATGAGAAACAGCAAATATATACGATGGACTTGGGGTGAAAAACATTAAGCTGAGTGCAGCTTGAAGATTTCACACAACAAGTGTCTAGTTTATTTCAGAAAAACCTTTCCTAGGAATATTTTCTACTATAGATTACATTCCATACTCAAAAAACCCTATTTGCAGACACGGTAACATGTCTCTACAGTAATGCTGGGTTCAGACCTGAGCGTTCGCGATGGAGCGCTCTGTATGCGCGATTGTACGGGCGTTTGCAATTGCGCATACAGAGACAAGCGAACGCCCATTGTCGCACGTTCCCGCTGAAGTCTATGTACGAGAACGCGCGACAAGACGCCCCAAAGAAGCTCATGTACTTCTTGGGGCGTCGGGCGTTTTACAGCGCGATCGTACGCGCTGTAAAACTCTCAGATGAGAACCATTCCCATAGGGAATCATTGGTTCTTGCCTGTTGAGCATTTTACAGCGCGTAGGAACGTAAAACGCTCAAGTCTGAACCCAGCCTAAGACCCATTAGGTGGCTACACTGCGAGTACGAGATAATGGTCATGCCTTGGACTTCTTAAGAATGCACATTTGTATTAAATATTGTAGATAGTTTAATATTTATTCACATCTGTAGATTATGGGGGATGAGTAATCAGTAAAATAACATTTCCAAATTAGAATCCCCCTCCAGAGTTATTTTTTTTTTCCGCTTTGCATAGAGCCTAGGGATATACCATAAATGCATGATTTTGGTGACAACGCTGATTGGGAGAATAGGGATCCGGTTTTCTTCATTGCTGTCCTGGAGCTGGACCAAAGTGGGGCCATAGTTTAGGTCACAGCATAAGAGGCTACATTAACTTGACTGCCGTCACACATCCATTTTCAGAACCAATTTTCAGCCCCATCAAAAAATAGGAAGTGCCATTTGTGGCTGTTTTCACTGCTAGACAGACCCCATTGAAACTGTTGGGATCGTTTTTAACGGCCTTTTAGACAGGAGTGAATCGATCTAATGTTTGTTAAAAATAGGTACACTAGTGAAAAACAGACTTTTAGGGGGTTAAAATTTTTTGACGGCCATTAAAAATGGATGCAAAACTGCTGTTAAAAATGGACAGAAAATGGATGCACACATGGAGACAAAATTTCCATGAAAAACTGACTTTGTGCCCGTTTTGTTTTTATTTTTTTCACTGTTGTGCGAATGTAGCCTAACAGTCTGCATAGGAATCTATGGTTAGATATGGTTACCTTTCTGATGGGTCTCTAATACAGGCGTTGGGACAGTGGAGAATGTTATATTGTCATTTGCTAAATTTGACTTAAGAGGGTTTATCGTAGACTGAACCTGGTGTCGTACTGTGTAATAAAAACCACAATGGTTATTGTACACGAGTAGCCAAAATCTGTAAATTTCGGGATATTCACAGGCGCCTTTCTTTTTGAAGTCTCGTGGGTTTTGTTAGAGCTGAGAATTTTTATGTTTCCTTTGTCAGTAGTTTTTGTTTCTTTTACCTCCCTAGGTTCCACACATATTATAACTCCGGAGAAAATGCTGGATGATGTAAAAAATCTCACAAAACCTCATGTCCCAAAAGAAGTTTTTACCATAATGGCATAAACTGTAATGTATCTGCTCTTTTCAGACCATTTCTTACAGGGTAACCTGTCTGCACATTGAGTTACACGTGTGTAGATGCCTGGCTTTCCGCCAGCTATCTGGCGTCATCATTTAACAATTGCATCTACAAAACTGGAAGTTCTGACAGAGAGGATCACCCAAATGCCTTTTCCATATGAAATAACCACCATGGCACTGAATTATATTCTTGTACAGTTTAATGTTTTACAGCATAAAAGGGTATTCCAGGACTTTTATATTGATGGCCTATGCTTAGGAGAGGCAATAAATATCTAAGCTGCGTCTGAGTAGTAGACGGAACTGGTAACTGCAGCGTTTCTCCCGTTGAAGTGAATGGGAGCGGTGCTGCAGTAACCAGTTCCGTCCACTACACAGTGAATGGAGGTGAGTAGTACCGGAGCTACTGAAAAACTGCTGATCAGTGGGCGTGCCGGGTGTGGAACCCCCACCGATCAGATATTGATGCCCTTCCGAAGCATAGGCCGTCAGTATAAAAGTCCTGGAAAACCCCTTAAGGTTTTATTGCTTTGAGATTTGCCTATAATATATACTGTGTATGTGTGTATATCTTTTTTGAGAATTATGGATATACTGTTTAATTCCATGTTTTCCATGACTGACCCATAAACATTGTAAAGATGAGTGTTGTGAGCAGTTTTAATTTTCTTGTAGCCATCCCACCCAGATGTGCCACCACCTGCCTCTTCTGGCAGCACTGTATGTGTATGATCTGCTCATCACAACTTGTACCTCTGCTTGGCAGAAGACTTGTAACATAAGGAAAAAAGGGTCATTTTATATCTAACCAGGCACTGATGAAAAGGGAACACCGCGCTGTAGTGAGCTAAACGTGGTTTACTAAAGAGAAGTATTACATATTAAATAAAAGATCTTTTAAATGGATGAGTCTACATTCTCTTTGGCTACTCAGGTTTGCCTATCAGTTCACGTGCCATTGTTTTCTATGGGGCGCAGTATTATGGTAGTAGTTAAGGGAAAGGACTAGTAAAGCTTCCTGTAAATATTAGATTTATATTGGCCAAATCCGATGATGTAATGTGCATGCGGGGTCTCCAGACTCTCCCCCGATGGCAGGGGAGAGAAGGGATGGGTATGTCAAATTTCAGTATGCCCAATAAGACGCATGCCAGAGGTGATTGTTGGCGACTTTCACCTTCCTCCCTATTCTCAGCAAATGCTCAGCCCAGCTCACTAGAGAGAGAGAAAAGCTGAACGAGCTTTCGGCTGGCAGCTATCTGTGTGTGGCCAACTTCAGTGTCAGGTCAATTGCTCTACTACAAGTGACAACCAATTTTTGGTCAAAAAATGTGATCAGTGCAAATCAAATATCAATTTGCATTGGTTGGTAGGTAGAGACAATGGGCTCCTATTAACCCGCCTGCTTTTTATCAACGGTATGTGATACTCGGACAATTAAAGCATTTTAGCGAAATGCTTATCATTTTGGGGGTCAACCTCCTTCCTTAGAGAAGGGTGGGCATGATAAACTCCAATCACCATTGTGGCAAGCCTTTCTTTTGCAGGTTTCTTTGTTATAAAGCCTGGGGGGGGGGGGGGGTCTGAGCTCAGTGTGACACTGGTGCAAGGGAATATTGGGGCACATTTACTAATGCTGTTTAAAACGTAGACAGCGTAAACTTAGACGGGCAGTCTATGGATGTGCCAATCGGATCCCTTTAGCATTAAAATGAGTACCATAAAATTGGTATGTGGCTAGACACTTTTGTCTAATTCTGTAGTGATCGGCTTATTCATTTTGCCCAAACCATTTTAGTAGATGTTTGCTGCACATTGTCACATCCTTAGCGATTCCCGCTCGTCACCTGAACCGGTGAGTCAGGCGCAGTGGATTTTTCTTGTTAGAGAAATTGCTTCATAAATTGGTCTAACACTTCATGTAACGTTGTGCGTCAGAAATGCCACAAATTTTAGAGCATTTTTTGAGTTCTTGGCACAATCGCATTAGTAAATGTTCCCATTGTTCTAGAAGATCTGCATTTCTGATTTGCTTACTAGGGACATACATCTGTAGGAACTGACCGTAAAATGAAAATCCAATTGTACATCTTATAAGGACACTCAAAAAATCCATTGAGTTATCAACCGGCTTATTCACAGTGGAATCTGTTAGTTACAAGCTTTCCGTTCTTCTGATCCGTCAGAAGAACAGAAAAAGAAGCATAACTGATGAACGGAAAGCTAAACGGCAATAGCCGTGCTTCAAGTTCACAGAACAAACCTGCAAACCCTTAAAGGGGTTCTCCATGATTATAAAAGCATAGCTGCCTTCTTCCAGAAACAGCACCACACCTGTCCATAGGTTGGTTGTGGTATTGCAGCTAGGGCCCATTCACTTCAGTGGAGCTGAGATGCAGTATCGGACACAACCCATGGACAGGTGTGATTCTGTTTCTGGAAGGAGGCAGCCATGTTTTTCTTTTAAAGGAGTTGTCCAGGATTAGAACTGAATGCACAACCCGGATACATTGTATTATGCCTGGTATATAGCCGGATGCAGAGGTGCACAACACCGACAACTACAGTGCAAGTGAATGGGGTTCTAAATGACATCTTTTTCTAATCCCCAGCATCCTCTGTGATAGAAACTGGTATAAAAAGGTTAGGTCAATGTGTCCATGTATTCACACCCCTAGCAGCTCCCTACATTGTACATATGCAGAACAGGCTCACGTTTGCTGTGACCACGACCCCAGAATCACAAGAAGTCCAGCAGCAGCAGTCGCAGCAACTGTGCGCGTCACGCTGCGACCCAATTCCTTTCTGTGGATGCCCTGCTACACTGCGATATTTGGGTGCAACGTGATGCGTTACAAGGTTGCTGTGTAGCCGAACCCTAAGTGGTAATGACGGCTGGTGGCGCCTCCCCACCATTACAGACGTGTGCTGCACGTTCTCATTGGAATCGTGACTGACGGATTAAATTCAAAACTCGCCCTGACAGATCCCATTTACTCATTATGCGTCTGTCAGGGTTTTGCTGGAGACGTTGCTATTCTTGTCGCCGACAAGTAACAGATGTCCCAAAATTAAAGGAACAGAACCCAGCACCAGTGTGAACACAGCCTAAAAATAATAGACTGATTTGAAAAATACACATACTTTCAGCCAAGCTGTAATATTTCTAGACATTCTGATACTGGATTATGTATCATCCCATTATACGCGATTTCCTTGCATGTTGTCTTTGTGGTGTATCTAAAGGCCATATCCGCTATAGTCACATCCATGCAAACTGTAACTTTATCAGCTGCTTTTGTAAGATCACAATAGTCGTTAAATAAGCATCCTTTATGTGCAGAAGTGTTACAGCTTTCAGAGAGGGTGGAGTGGATGGGCGGCTGGTATTACTACACCAGGATACAGGGAAGGTTTTATGATGCTTGGTGCTGTTGAGTAAGCGTGTTATTATGGTAGAATGTCTACTATTATAAGGGCTCATGGACATGACCGTATGTATTTTGCAGTGCGCAAAAAAAAAAACGGATGCCTGTCCTTGTCCACAAAACTGACAAGAATAGTTCTATTATTTTGCGGAACGGACATACAGAAACGGAATGCACACAAGGTCAGTTCCGTCATTTATTTATTTATTTATTTTTTGCGGACCCATTGAAGTGAATGGTTGGGCATACGGGCTGCAAAAAAAAACGGAACGTATACAGAAAGAAAATCTGGTCGTGTGCATGACTCCTAATGCTGTATCTGCTTTCCCAACAGTTTTCTAATATAACTTCATATGGAGACATGCTGAACATATTCTGTAGGATTCATGTGGCATCAATTGTAGCATGTTCCACTGAATGCCATATTACAGAGGAATTTTCCCCAAAAAGTTAGATCTGCTGCCACAGGAGAATATCATCTTGCAAAGAGGTGGCAGCAAATGGAGCACTTAGAGGTCTGTAGAATACGCGTCAAGTCTTAGGCCTCATGCACACGAACGTATTTTCTTTCCGTGTCTGTTCCATATTTTTTATTTTTTTTGCGGATCGTATACGGAACCATTCTTTTCAATGAGTCCACAAAAAAAAGGAAGTTACTCCGTGTGCATTATGTTTCCGTATGTCCGTATTTCCGTTCCGCAAAAAAAATAGAACATGTCCTATTATTGTCCACATTACGAACAAGGATAGTACTGTTCTATTAGGGGAAAGCTGTTCCGTTCCGCAAATTACAGAGTGCACACGGATGTCATCCATAATTTTTGCAGACCGCAAAATACATACGGTCGTGTGCATGAGCCCTTACCATGAGGCTCATATTGGATCCCATTTATTTGAACACTTCATTGTTGTTTTTTTTTGTTTTTGTTTTTTTTGTGTGTCAACCTTGCAGGGTTCAGCAGCCTTTGGCACTCCAGCTGTTGTGAAACTACAACTCCCAGCATGCACACTTGCTCTGCTGTTCTCAGAACTTCTATGAAAGAGAAAAGAGCATACTGGGAGTTGTAGTTTCACAACAGCAAGGGAGTGGCACTAGAACAAAATGAGGTCCGAATCAGTAACCAGTCCACGATTCTTGGAGCTTAGACACATCTCTATCAGTGGCCCCTGCAAATGACACCCCCCCCCCCCCTTTGCAAAAAGCACTGGGGGTCATTTATTAAGGGACTTGCAACTATTTTACTCTTATTTACACTTATTATCGTAGTTGCAGATTTAATTGTGCATTTAAAGGGAACCTGTCACCTCCAAACATCCCAAGCCGGCAGAAGTACCTGAGAGTAGCCAGCAGCATGTTTGTAACAACGATTTTCTTCCTGCAGGCAGATGAAGCAAAAGCTGTAAAACGATCTTTAATCCCCTGCCGGCGCGCTTCTCTAGTCAGGCTTGACGTCACGGGGGCAGCGGCCTCCTTGCTTCAAGTCACGGTAACCACGCCACCTTCCCGCCCCTTCGCTGTGACTGACAGCCGGGAGTTCAGCAAAGCTAGCTGAACTGTCGGGCATAAGTGCTGTCAGTCACAGCGAAGGGGCGGGGAAGGGGGCGTGGTTACCGTGATTTGGAGCAAGGAGGCCGCTGCCCCGTGACGTCAAGCCTGACTAGAGAAGCGCGCCGGCAGGGGATTAAAGATCGTTTTACAGCTTCTGCTTCATCTGCATGCAGGAAGAAAATCGTTGTTACAAACACGCTGCTGGCTACTCTCAGGTACTGCTGCCGGCCTGGGATGTTTGTTGGAGGTGACATGTTCCCTTTAAACTGTATTGAATGTAATGGAAGCAAGCCACAAACAATACCCAAGATAATGGGCATGCTGGGGATTTGGAAGTCTGATCTGCATGAGCAAATCTGCATGTTAAAAATCCACAGCAATTAGATGGGGATTAGAAGATTCCATAGACTTGCTTTGTCCTATACATGGCTGCGGATGTACAGTCCAAAATCAGCTACGTTTGAATTTAGCCTAAGGGCTCATGCACACAGCCGTTGCTGTTTTTGCGTTTCGCAAAACATGGATACTGGCCGCGTGCATTCCGTATTTTGCTGAATGGAATGTGCTGCCGTCTACAGAACTGTTCTATCCTTATCCAATAAAACGGACAAGAATAGGACATGTTCTATTTTTAGGCCTTGGAACAGGCATACGGATACTGACCGCACATGGGTGAGTTGTCCCCATATTTTGCGGCCCCCTTAAAGTGAATGGGTCTGCGTGTGACCTGCAAAAAAAAAATACATTTGTGTGCATGAGCCCTTATAATGAAAAAAATTAATAAATCCAACACACGGCCACATCCATCACCTAATGGGTAGCAGCGGCACTCCACTGACTTTATTGACTTATAATGGGATCCATCAGGTTCCACAGTGTTTTCTGTCCTTTGGTAGAGAAGAATAGAAGGGCAAGCATTACTAATCTAACTAAATGCTCTTAGTCCCTTGTAGTTCTGTATTTTTGCTTAAGTGGAGTTATTGGTTAAGGCCCCTTGCAGACAAGTGTTTGTCACGCTGCGATTCCGCAGCGCAGCTCTTGGCCTGACATCCCAAGCATTATATTGATTTATGATGCTATGTAACCCTTACAGTTCTGGAATGTATTGGATAACACTGACATAATGCTGCCAGTGTTATCCAATACATTCCAGAACTGTAAGGGTTGCGTCAATATAATGCTACGTGACCCCGTCAGTGCTTGGAGGTCAGGCCGGGAGCTGCGCTGTGGACTCGCAGCGTGACAAACTCTTGTCTGCAAGGGGCCTAAGGGATATTGACCAGCTTGCCATTTAAAGAAAACCAGTCACGTAGTTCGGGGCCACAGAACCACTTGCATGCCATTATGCAGCTGGGGTTTAGGGTTCCAAACCAACTATGTAGACAGAAAAAAAAAGTTCTGAAATGTTCTGCCCAAATTGGCCTGGTACACAGAGCACAATCAGCAGGACTAGGACGGTGGACCTCTTCTGTTTGTATGGACTTTGAAATGCTTTCTAGTCTGTGCCAAAAACACACAGACACATATTGAGCAGTTCTTTGATGCTTCCCATTTATTTCAATGGGAGATTCAGCTTCCAATTCAAATACATTTGAGGCTGTATTAAGGCAGAAACATGCCAAAATGAGCGCTCCAAAAAAACTGTGTGAACTGGCTTTAACCCCCTAGTGACCAGCCTGTTTTGGGCCTTACTGACTAAGCGTTTTTCTTCCTTTTTTTTATAATCGCGTTCCAAGAGCTATAACTTTTTTTATTTTTTTCATCTATATAGCTTTATGAGGGCTTTTATTTTTGCGGGACAATTTATTTTTTTGAAGTAAATGGCACTTTTTGATCACTTTTATTAAATTTTTTCGGTGGCAACTAAGAATAAATTATCAATTCTGTCTTTTTTTTTTTTTTTTACTGCGTTCACCGTAGGGGATAATTTACATGATATTTATGTAGTCCAGGTTGTTACGGACGCGGAAATACCAAACATATGGGGAAGCTTTTTTATTTTTTTGCATTTTTTTATTTTAATTTTTTTCATGAAAAAGCATATTTTCATTGGGAAAAAAATGATTTTTCTATGGGATTTTTTTTATTGAATAATTTTTTATTTTTTTCACTTTTTTTTTTACCATTTAATAGTCCAATAAGGGGACTATAACAGACAGCTTTTTGATTGATTTTAAAATGCAATGCACTATCTCTATAGTGCATTGCATTTTAATGGAAATGCTATTCTGACATTGACCAGCAGGCTGCGCCAGAGAGGTGCAGCCTGCTGGAAATGACTGAAGCCTGGTCTGGGGCCTACATCAGACCCCAGGCAGCCTTCATACACATCGGCACCCGCGATCGCATTTGCGGGGTGCCCATGGGAGACAGAGGGAGCAACTCCCTCTCTCAGCACTTGCGGCGGGCCTCATTGCCAATGTTAAACAGCCCGGATCGGCTGTAAAGTGTTAAACAGCGGCGGTCCAGCCTAAGGCCCCTTAGTGACCGCCGTAAAAACACGTATGGGTGGTCACTAAGGGGTTAAAGGGGTTGTTTGTAAACACCCATTGGTTAAAAACAAAAAGCATAAAAAAAATCAAAAATTGCACCAAAAATGTGCTGAATCTTGTAGGTGGATTTAGAAAATCTGCTGTGAGAACATACCTTTACAATATTCTGGGACTAAATGCATGTTATTTACAATGTATAATATTACATGTTGCAATTTAATTTCCAGACCCAACGTACACATTCCTTGGGCGTAGACAACCTGCCCCAGATTTACTAATGTATCTGCACCAAAAATCTAAAAAGTGTTGCAGTTTGGTTCATCTAGGGTTTCTACACTTTCTTCTGACATGCTCAACAAGGGGATAGAGCCTAAAATGATCTATGTTGAGCCAAAACTGTGCCACAATTCTGGCATAAATCCTGACTCCAATTAGGCCAACCACTAGTGATGGACGAACATCGGCCGGGACGATTCGCAAACGCGATGAAATGTTCGAGAACCGCAAGTTCACGGCGGGACCCATTTATGCGTCTTAAAGGGAAACAGTCAAAAATGTGCCCTGCTAGAGCCTAGAAAATGTTTATTTTAGACCACTGGTGTACAGGCCCCAAACATTAGGCATTCACCGGACAGAAAACATCAAGCGATTATGTGGCTGGAGGTATATTAGATGGTCAATGGATATCAATTTTACTGCAGGCCAGTGGACTACAGGCCCCAAAAATTATTAATTCACCGTACAGAAAAGAACAATTGATAATGTGGCTGGAGGTACATTAGGTGGTCACCATATAACAATTTTACTGTTGGCCAGTTAGATTACAGGCCCCAAAAATTATTCATTCACCGGACAGAAAAGAACAAGTAAGTACGTGGCTGGAGGTATATTAGACGGTCATTGGATATCAATTTTATTTCAGGCCAGTGAAGTACAGGCACCAAAAATTATTCATTCACTGTACAGAAAAGAACAAGTGATTATGTGGCTGGAGGTATATTAGACTATCATTGGATATAAATTTTACTGCAGGCCAGTACATACAGACGTGGACAAAATTGTTGGTACCCTTTGGTCAATGAAAGAAAAAGTCACAATGGTCACAGAAATAACTTTAATCTGACAAAAGTAATAATAAATTAAAATTCTATAAATGTTAACCAATGAAAGTCAGACATTGTTTTTCAACCATGCTTCAACAGAATTATGTAAAAAAATAAACTCATGAAACAGGCATGGACAAAAATGATGGTACCCCTAACTTAATATTTTGTTGCGCAACCTTTTGAGGCAATCACTGCAATCAAACGCTTCCTGTAACTGTCAATGAGACATCTGCACCTCTCAGCAGGTATTTTGGCCCACTCCTCATGAGCAAACTGCTCCAGTTGTGTCCGGTTTGAAGGGTGCCTTTTCCAGACTGCATGTTTCAGCTCCTTCCAAAGATGCTCAATAGGATTGAGGTCAGGGCTCATAGAAGGCCACTTTAGAATAGTCCAATTTTTTCCTCTTAGCCATTCTTGGGTGTTTTTAGCGGTGTGTTTTGGGTCATTGTCCTGTTGCAAGACCCATGACCTGCGACTGAGACCAAGCTTTCTGACACTGGCTAGTACATTTCTCTCTAGAATTCCTTGATAGTCTTGAGATTTCATTGTACCCTGCACAGATTCAAGACACCCTGTGCCAGACGCAGCAAAGCAGCCCCAGAACATAACAGAGCCTCCTCCATGTTTCACAGTAGGGACAGTGTTCTTTTCTTGATATGCTTCATTTTTTCGTCTGTGAACATACAGCTGATGTGCCTTGGCAAAAACTTCGATTTTTGTCTCATCTGTCCACAGGACATTCTCCCAGAAGCTTTGTGGCTTGTCAACATGTAGTTTGGCATATTCCAGTCTTGCTTTTTTATGATTCGTTTTCAACAATGGTGTCCTCCTTGGTCGTCTCCCATGTAGTCCACTTTGGCTCAAACAACGACGGATGGTGCGATCTGACACTGATGTTCCTTGAGCATGAAGTTCACCTTGAATCTCTTTAGAAGTCTTTCTAGGCTCTTTTGTTACCATTCGGATTATCCGTCTCTTAGATTTGTCATCAATTTTCCTCCTGCGGCCACGTCCAGGGAGGTTGGCTACAGTCCCATGGATCTTAAACTTATGAATAATATGTGCAACTGTACTCACAGGAACATCTAGTTGCTTGGAGATGGTCTTATAGCCTTTACCTTTAACATGCTTGTCTATAATTTTCTTTCTGATCTCTTGAGACAGCTCTTTCCTTTGCTTCCTCTGGTCCATGTCGAGTGTGGTACACACCATATCACCAAACAACACAGTGATTACCTGGAGCCATATATATAGGCCCAATGGCTGATTACAAGGTTGTAGACACCTGTGATGCTAATTAGTGGACACACCTTGAATTAACATGTCCCTTTGGTCACATTATGTTCTGTGTTTTCTAGGGGTACCATCATTTTTGTCCATGCCTGTTTCATGAGTTTATTTTTTTACATAATTCTGTTGAAGCATGGTTGAAAAACAATGTCTGACTTTCATTGGTTAACATTTATAGAATTTTAATTTATTATTACTTTTGTCAGATTAAAGTTATTTCTGTGACCATTGTGACTTTTTCTTTCATTGACCAAAGGGTACCAACAATTTTGTCCACGTCTGTATATATACGTGTCAAATACATATGTTTAAAAGAACTAAAAATATAAAATTGGTTTAAAAACATGGCTAACAAATTTCCCCCCTCTTGAAAAAACCCCAAATGATAATAGTTGACATTCGATAACACGTGGTCGTCACAAGTGTTGAATTCCTCCGTGGCTCCAAACATTAGGCATTCACCGGACAGAGAAGGCCTTTCATGCTACTGTATTTACATAAGACAGGGATCATTATTTGTTCTGGGTGGTGGCGGATATGTATGGGCTGGCATGAGGAAATTCGATTAAACGTGGTCGTCACAGGTGTTGAATTCCTCCGAAATCCATGCCACATTCATTTTTAGAAATGTGAGGTAGTCCACACTGTCGTGAGCTAGGTGAGTGCGCTATCCCCCCTGCTGCGCTGAACATCCTTTCAGACAGGACACTGGACGAGGGGCAAGACAAGAGTTCCATGGTCAAGCCTGCACACCCAGTAGTCAAGGGGTTCCTCGCTTCTCAGAGCGTCCACATCAGCCGTTATCCCGATGTAGTCGTACACCTGACGGTCTATGCGTTCCCTGAGGCTGGATACGGAGGGCTGCTGTCGTTGGGCTGGCTGCAAGAATAATCTCATATCCGAAGTGACCAACACATATTCAATCCTCCCTCTTCTTGCATGCACTGTAGGATTGGTACCCGCAACTGTTTCTCTGTGGGTGGAAATTCCTCTGCCAACGCCCGCAACAGCAGAATGCAACATCTCTCGAAGCAAGGCCTGGAAATGGTGCATTCTGACAGCCCTCTGTGATGCTCGTAGCATGTCCACCATTTTGTGTTTGTACCGGGGGTCTAAGTACGTTGCCACCCAGTACTGGTCCTTGCCCTTTGTGCTATTTATACAGGGGTCCCTCTTCAAACACTGGAGCATGAAGGCCCCCATTTGCACTAAATTAGAAGCGGTGGAGCGCCCCCTGGCTCCTGCTCATCACCCAGGAGAATGTTGTCCTCTGTCTCCTCCCCCCAGCCACAGACAACACCAGGGATCCCAGAAAAGTTTAAAGCCTGCTCTTCTTGCTCCTCCCCCCAGGCACCATCCTCCTCTTCAAACTCCTGATGACTTATCTCAGATGGAGTAGCCCCCCTGAGAATTAATTCAGCATTGCGACCTCCTCATCTTCCTGCTCCTCAACGGCTTGATCAATGACACAACACAATGCATGCTCCAGAAAGAAGGCGTAAGGTACGATGTCACCCTGGCTGCTACTGACCAGTTGATCTCATCAAATGGCCACAGAAGTCTGCATGTGTCGCGCATGGGCAGCCACTGGCGCGGTGAAAAAAAAACTAAGCTCCCCGGAACCTGTCCTGCCGCATAGTTCGTACAGGTAGTCGTTAACGGCATGTTTCTGCTAGAGCAGCCTATCAAGCATATACAAGGTGGAGTTTCAGCACGTCGGGCAGTCACAAATCTGACGGGCAAGCCCAGACGTATGAAGAATGCAAGAGATTGTTGTCACATGTACTACACAGCCATTTACTTGCTGTAGGCCTCTTGGTAGCCTCCCAGACAAGTTTTCTTCTCGTCTTTTCATCAATTTTGGAGGGACGTCCAGTTCTTGGTAATGTCACTGTTGTGCCATATTTTCTCCACTTGATGATGACTGTCTTCACTGTGTTCCATAGTATATCTAATGCCTTGGATATTCTTTAGTAGCCTTCTACTGACTGATACATTTTAACAATGAGATCCCTCTGATGCTTTGGAAGCTCTCTGTGGACCATGGCTTTTGCTGTAGGATGCGACTTAGGCCTCTTTCACACTTGCGTTGTCCGGATCCGGCGTGTACTCCACTTGCCGGAATTACATGCCGGATCCGGAAAAACGCAAGTGAACTGAAAGCATTTGAAGACGGATCCGTCTTCAAAATGCTTTCAGTGTTACTATAGCAGCCAGGACGCTATTAAAGTCCTGGTTGCCATAGTAGTAGTGGGGAGCGGTATACTTACAGTCCGTGCGGCTCCCGGGGCACTCCAGAATGACGTTAGAGTGCCCCATGCACATGGATGACGTGCCATGCGATCACGTGATCCATGCGCTTGGGGCGCCCTGACGTCACTCTGGAGCGCCTGGGAACCGCACGGATGGTAAGTATGCTGCTCCCCCGCTCCCCACTACACTTTACCATGGCTGCCAGGACTTTAGCGTCCCGGGAGCCATGGTAACCATTCAGAAAAAGCTAAATGTCTGATCCGGCAATGCGCCGAAACGACGTTTAGCTTAAGGCCGGATCCGGATCAATGCCTTTCAATGGGCATTAATTCCTGATCCGGCCTTGCGGCAAGTCTTCAGGATTTTTGGCCGGAGCAAAAAGCGCAGCATGCTGCGGTATTTTCTCCGGCCAAAAAACGTTCCGGTCCGGAACTGAAGACATCCTGATGCATCCTGAACGTATTTCTCTCCATTCAGAATGCATGGGGATATGCCTGATCAGGATTCTTCCGGCATAGAGCCCCGACGACGGAACTCTATGCCGGAAGAAAAGAACGCAAGTGTGAAAGAGCCCTAAGAAGAAGATTTCAGGAAAGACCAACAAGAGCAGCTGAACTTTATTTGGGGTTAATCAGAGGCACTGTATCAATACCCTGTATCAGTATTTTGTGGAAACCGGTATATAGAACCCAATAATTAATATTTGCTGGAAGCTTGTAAATCAAACCTCTTAATTAATATTTGGTGGAAGCTGGTGTATCGCAGGCGTCAATCTATATTTGGTGGAAGCCGGTGTATCACACCCCTCAATCTGTATTTTGTGGAAGCAGCTATATCGCACCCCTTAATCAGTTTTTTGGGGCGCAACAGGTATATCACACCAGTTGCAATTAGTTATTCCAATAGCGTTTGTCCCTCTATCTAGCTGCAGTATCGCAGCAGAACTGCACACAACTGCTGCACAATACAAATTCACTATAATATACTTTCTATCACACCCCTCTGTATGTCACACCTATCGATAGCACACCTATACCAGTCCTTAAAAGGACTTTTGTGGCCCTTTTGGCTAGCGTTTGGTGTCCCTAACAGTCTGTGCCTGCTCCACACAGAAACCTCTCCCTACACTGGCAAAACACAGACTGTAAATGTCCGATCGGGTTTATTTATAGGGTAGGGGGTACGTCCATGTGCTGAAACGTCTCAATTGGCTGTCCTGTCCCAACTGATGGATGTGTCATAGGTCAAAGTTCGGCACTATGCAAAAAAAAAAATTGCGTGTGCGAATATCGCCATATGTTTGCATGTTCGGCTAATCGCGAACGAGCAAAGTTCGCCTCAAAACTACCGCCGGGCGAACCGCAAGGCCATCTCTACCAACCAGTAGTTGGTATTGGAAAGTGTTATCACTGCACCACATTTATCATCCAACCTGAGCCTCAATCTGGTACTGGTCTAAGCTTACACCATCTTTAGGATTGGTAAATCTGGTCCACTATATTGATGCAGTGCAATATGTGAGCACAACATGTAATATGATCATTAACAAAAATAATGCACCAAGGAGTTGTTGGAATCTAATGAACTTTTTTATGTGTGAATGTAATGATGATATACGTAGGTGAAAGGATACGTTTTATTGAGGAAAACTGTACAATTGAGAGAAGGCTCTAGGACCCTGTTGGACCGCCTTTAGCCTGGATACAAGATGAGATACGGTTGGGTGTGGACTCGGAGGCATCCTGCAGCACACATGCCTACAGATGTTGCAGCTGAGTCTGTAGATCATGCACTCGTAGGTTGCTGAAGCTGGTATTCTAGCTGGTCCCATAAATACTCAATAAATATGGCAACCGCGCAGGACAAAGAGGTGTTACAATCTGGCAGAGACCTTCCTGGGAAACCCATGCTGTGTGTAGGCAAACATTATCCTGCTGAAAATGCCAGCTGGAAGCCCTGCCGTGAGAGGCAACACATGTGGCCGCAGTATGTCCTGCACATATCACTAAGCTGTAGTGTCCCCTGTATCACTACTAGGGGGATGACCGACTGTCATATGCGATGGCTCCCCAGATAATCACACGAGCAGTTGGGGGCAGTGCGTCGCCCCAAAGCAAAGGTAGGATTGAAGCACTAACCATGATTTCTCCACACTGGAACCCGACCATCGTGGTATCCAAAACAATGTGAATTCATTAGAAAGTTGATATGGTTCCAGTCCGTAGCAGTTTAGTTTTTTTTTTTTTTGTTGATGTCACTACTGTAACCGAAGGTGACAGTGGCTGGCTGTCAACGGCAAGACACTTTAGAGGCGTAACACCAAATTACCTTCTGCTAAGAGCCTGGAAATGGTCCCGCCAGAGTCAGGGGTGGACAACAAAACTGTGGGAGCTGCATGTGCTTGGCAGTGGATCAAGCGGTCCTCTCTACCTGTGCTCTGTCTGGGCCATCACATAACCACTGTCTGGGATGTCCAGAGCCTGCTCATCATGTGTGCGTGCCATCACATAACCACTGCTTCCCAACACCTCCTAACCGCTAGCTTAGAATGGCCTAGATGTTAAGTCATCATCGACATGACCATCCTGCTTTTAAGTCTAATAATGCGCTCTCTCTCTCAAAATTGTTTTTTAGTATGTTGTAGAGGCATGTCTAGACTTCAACGATCTCGCACCAAGAGGTACACTACACTAAGGGAGCTTTACTAACAGAAATGCATCTATATTAGGCATAATTCTGTGACTTTTTCCTGCTTACGCCAGGTCTACAAAAGTGGGTGGGGAAAGGGGACAGGCTAGCAGGCCCATCTCATTCATCGTTTTCTACACCTGTTTTAGAGAGAGAAAATTATCTAAATCGACACCAGCAAGGGAGCCAGCATAGATTATGAAGCAGCGGTGTATCCGCCGAAGTTATGTAGAGGCCAGTGCCTACGTAATTTTGGCAGATCCAATGCCAGCGCAGGGCCTTATTAAGACCATTGTCTAAACCGCCTGTCTTAATAAATTACTCCTCAAGTGTCTAATCAGACCTCACCTGTTATCATTTACATATCTGCCTGAGAGTGAGACATAACTGCTTGTCGAGTTTACAGCAATCTGACATTTCTATCTTAATGCGTTATTTATCTTTTGTCAATGAGTGTATATTGCAGATTGTGAGCACACCTACAGTCGTGGCCAAAAGTTTTGAGAATGACACAAATATTAGTTTTCACAAAGTTTGCTGCTAAACTGCTTTTAGATCTTTGTTTCAGTTGTTTCTGTGATGTAGTGAAATATAATTACACGCACTTCATACGTTTCAAAGGCTTTTATCAACAATTACATGAGATTTATGCAAAGAGTCAGTATTTGCAGTGTTGGCCCTTCTTTTTCAGGACCTCTGCAATTCGACTGGGCATGCTCTCAATCAACTTCTGGGCCAAATCCTGACTGATAGCAACCCATTCTTTCATAATCACTTCTTGGAGTTTGTCAGAATTAGTGGGTTTTTGTTTGTCCACCCGCCTCTTGAGGATTGACCACAAGTTGGGATTAAGATCTGGGGAGTTTCCAGGCCATGGACCCAAAATTTCAACGTTTTGGTCCTCGAAGCCACTTAGTTATCACTTTTGCCTTATGGCATGGTGCTCCATCGTGCTGGAAAATGCATTGTTCTTCACCAAACTGTTGTTGGATTGTTGGAAGAAGTTGCTGTTAGAGGGTGTTTTGGTACCATTCTTTATTCATGGCTGTGTTTTGGGGAAAAATTATGAGTGAGCCTACTCCCTTGGATGAGAAGCAACCCCACACATTAATGGTCTCAGGATGCTTTACTGTTGGCATGACACAGGACTGATGGTAGTGCTCACCTTTTCTTCTCCGGACAAGCCTTTTTCCTGATGCCCCAAACAATCGGAAAGAGGCTTCATCGGAGAATATGACTTTGCCCCAGTCCTCAGCAGTCCATTCACCATATTTTCTGCAGAAGATCAATCTGTCCCTGATGTTTTTTTTGGAGAGAAGTGGCTTCTTTGTTGCCCTTCTTGACACCAGGCCATCTTCCAAAAGTCTTCGCCTCACTGTGCGTGCAGATGCGCTCACACCTGCCTGCTGCCATCCCTGAGCCAGCTCTGCACTGGTGGCACTCCGATCCCGCAGCTGAATCCTCTTTAGGAGACGATCCTGGCGCTTGCTGGACTTTCTTGGACGCCCTGAAGCCTTCTTAATAAGAATTGAACCTCTTTCCTTGAAGTTCTTGATGATCCTATAAATTGTTGATTTTGAGGTGCAATCTAAGTAGCCACAATATCCTTGCCTGTGAAGCCATTTTTATGCAACGCAATGATGGCTGCACGCATTTCTTTGCAGGTCACCATGGTTAACAATGGAAGAACAATGATTTCAAGCATCACCCTCCTTTAACAGGTCAAGTCTGCCATTTTAACCCAATCAGCTTGACATAATGATCTCCAGCCTTGTGCTCGTCAACATTCTCACCTGAGTTAACAAGACAATTACTGAAATGATCTCAGCAGGTCCTTTAATGACAGCAATGAAATGCAGTGGAAAGGTTTTTTTGGGATTAAGTTAATTTTCATGGCAAAGAAGGACTATGTAATTCATCTGATCACTCTTCATAACATTCTGGAGTATATGCAACTTGCTATTATAAAAACTTAAGCAGCAACTTTTCCAATTTCCAATATTTATGTAATTCTCAAAACTTTTGGCCACGACTGTAGTTCTCTATTACTCTTTCTATTAAATAAGTTTATTTATGGAGTCCTAGAAAAATCCCTTCTGTTTCTGTATCATCATTGCCCTCTTGTGCCCACCTGGATACATTACAACGTAAAACAACTTACCACTACAATAAAATGTTCATTTTTAATATTAACACTAGGGATGAGCGAATCGACTTTGGATGAAACATCCAAAGTCGATTCGTATAAAACTTTATAATACTGTAGGATTAAGGGGAATATGTCGGCTTCGAAACACAACCCAAACTAGAGTAAGTGGTGTATAGTGTAAATTACGCTGATTATGGCATTTGTATCTTCATACTCATTTGCGTTTCGACGCTGTGCTCCAATAAACCAGCCATAAAATGCATTTTACTTCTGGTTTGTTCGAGCACAGCGTTGGAACCCAAGTGAGTATGAAGATAAAAATGCCCTAATCCCTTTAATTCCTTATTCCAAAAATGTTCACAGACTTAAGTCTCAGAAAGCTTAAAAGGGTTGTGCTGTCAAAAATAGGTCATCAATATCAGATCGGCATTGGTCCAACTCCTGGCATTCTCGACAATCACCTGTGTGAAGAGGTAGCGCTGCTTCACAACATCACTTGATTGAGGTGGCAGCACTGCTTACGTTACTTTCACACTCGCGTTTGGTGCGGATCCGTCATGGATCTGCACAGACGGATCCGTTCAGATAATACAACCGTCTGCATCCGTTCAGAACGTTTGTATTATCTTTAACATAGCCAGGACGGATCCATCTTGAACACCATTCAAAGTCAATGGAGGACGGATCCATTTTCTATTGTGCCAGATTGTGTCACTGATCCGTCCCCATTGACTTACATTGTGTGTGAGAACGGATCTGTTTGGCTCAGTTTCGTCAAACGGACACTAAAATGCTGCAAACAGCGATTTGGTGTCCGCCACCAAAGCGGAACAGAGGCAAACTGATGCATTCTGAGCGGATCCTTTTCCATTCAGAATGCATTAGGGCAAACCTGATCCGTTTTGGATCACTTGTGAGAGCCCTGAATGGATCTTGTAAACGGAAAACCAAAACGCCAGTGTGAAAATAGCTTTAGTATTAGAGTCTACCTCCAATTTTAAAGAACTTTATATTAATCAACAGTACATGAAAATAGACTTTGTAATGTATCTTATTAGAGAAAAATACCTTTCCCTACAGTTACCTGGCTCCTTTCCTCTCCACCTCCTGAACTGTTCTCTCACTCTGAATTCACTTATAAATCCATCTCTAGAGAGGTGACAGCTTTTCACCTTCACTGGAAGATCAGGTTACATTCTGCCCATTGAATTCTATGGTCAGGGAAGGAGGAATAGTGAGACAGAGGCAAAGAGGCAAACAGAGACTCTGCTAAAGGATCTACTAAGTTTTATATCTCACCCCAGTGTTGGATTCTGAGATACACTACTCTTTACTGATGTACTATGTCCTACATGCTGCTGCTGCTACTGAGAGAGTGCTTCAGATAGGGGATCAGGAGCTCCTGTTTTTTCTATGTGTTGTATATGGGAGACATCATAGCAGCTAGTCTTCTTTTTCTCATTTCCATAGACCTCTATGGTCAACTGTGACCTGATCTCTCAGCAGAGCATAACTAACAAGAACCCTCTGCTAGCAAAGTATCGTGAGTAAGGCACCAGCATTCAGTGCTATTGAGTATGGCAGACACAGTGCCAGAAACTTCAAGACCTGGAAAGTGGCAATGTAATCAGTTACTGTAAGATTAGAAGAAATGGAAGGCCATTTATATCACTGTGACAGCACGTACAATACAATAAATGCACAAAAATATACACAACAAATAACAACAATATAAATTATTAAAGGGGTTTTCCTGGATTTTAATATTGATGACCTGACCTATCCTCAGCATAGGTCATCAATATCAGATGGTAGGGACCCGGCACCCAGGCTGATCAGCTGTGTGAAGAGAAGTGCGCTCTCCATGTGAGCGCTGCCTTCCATTCATTGTTTACCTGTCCTTCGTCGACATTGCAGCGGCTAGCAGGTGTAATTACAAGCCGTCCTATATACTTCAATGGGACGGCTCATTCCTATACACTTAATGTCAACGGTAAACAATGAAGCACAGCCTTCTCTTCAAACAGCTGATCGGCAGGGGTGCTGGGTCCCTACGATCTGATATTGATGACCTATCCTGAGGATAGGTCATCAATATTCAAATCCCGGAAAAAACCCTTAATGCATAACTATATGTACAGTGTAGAAATTCCAGTCCTGTCTTTTGTAATGCACAAATTAATGCAGTCTAGATTTAGGGACCATTCTGTATGGACATCCATTTGTAAATGAATGTACAGTGCATATATTCAGACTGCCCTGACCACTGCTCATGCAAATTTAGGGGGTTATTAACACGTAGCAGATATTTCAGAAATTTCTATGACTGAAAATCACTCCTGTTTATCTGAATGTGGTTGTTTTGAGGGCAAGAATATGGATTTCTGCAAGCCCCATTCAGAGGAATAGGACAGTTGTGGAGCTGTATACAAGTCTGTCATGTATGGATTGTGGCAACTTCCGATATGCAAGACAAAGTGTCATTACTTCTGGATGAAGCTAATCAGGCCTCTTCTGAGATCCCTTTTGGTAAATCAGGTTAATTTCGTCAGGGAAATCCAATCTAAATAGGATTCATTCTGTTGGCTTCTCTTTAATACCGGTGTTTCACAATGTACTATGACAACACATTAGTTTTGTTCGTGGATAGCCCAGTTAAGTTATGACTTATTTTTTGGAATGAAGGGGCAAAGAAGGAGGACAACTGACGGTGGCTCATACAGAGAGTCATCTTTTAAAGCAGCGTCATTCCTCTAGCTTTGCATATAAAAGGTTGCTGTTATTTTACATGCTGAAGGAGCTGCGATGAGAAGTGGGATTAACCAAATCTGTAGCCAGTTTCTGCGCCATCCTCTCGGTAGTTTTTTGCATGTTCTTAGCTGTTCTCAAAGCATTATCCAAAACATAATTCAAGATCTGCACAGAAACATAACAAGAGCACATACTGTAATTCATATTTTATCATATTTACGTAACAGATACTTGTAAGAACGAAACCAGAAATATATGCACTGGACTTCTACAACGTCTACTCAATATTTCTTGGCTCACAACACTGAAAAAAATAATAATGTAAAAGTCATATTCACTTCACAGACCCCCCAGCACTCCAGTTCTGATGCTACGTAGGTCCATGGTCTCTTCTTCACTGTCCCTTTCTAAAAACATGATTGGTCATCCAATCATTGACTGCATTTGTGACCCCCTATTGTGTGAATAATAAATTCCCATTGTTATATCAGTGGCCCATACCCACTGCTTTCCCAGGCGGCATGGGCACCACTCCACTCACCCCTCTGTCCTTGTTACAGCGGCCTGGGCCCGCCAGTCTTCTCCTGCATCCTTGCAGAAGGCCCAGCCACCATCATCTGCCTCCCACCAGTCAAGCACACCCACCATAGTCAAAGGTTATAGTCATAGTTGAAACTAAGTTCCTATACAGGTCCTTCTAAAAAAAAAATAGCATATTGTGATAAAGTTCATTATTTTCTGTAATGTACTGATAAACATTAGACTTTCATATATTTTAGATTCATTACACACAACTGAAGTAGTTCAAGCCTTTTATTGTTTTAATATTGATGATTTTGGCATACAGCTCATGAAAACCCAAAATTCCTATCTAAAAAATTTAGCATATCATGAAAAGGTTCTCTAAACGAGCTATTAACCTAATCATCTGAATCAACTAATTAACTCTAAAAACCTGCAAAAGATTCCTGAGGCTTTTAAAAACTCCCAGCCTGGTTCATTACTCAAAACCGCAATCATGGGTTTGACTGCCGACCTGACTGCTGTCCAGAAGGCCATCATTGACACCCTCAAGCAAGAGGGTAAGACAGAAATAAATTTCTGAACGAATAGGCTGTTCCCAGAGTGCTGTATCAAGGCACCTCAGTGGGAAGTCTGTGGGAAGGAAAAAGTGTGGCAGAAAACGCTGCACAACGAGAAGAGGTGACCGGACCCTGAGGAAGATTGTGGAGAAGGACCGATTCCAGACCTTGGGGGACCTGCGGAAGCAGTGGACTGAGTCTGGAGTAGAAACATCCAGAGCCACTGTGTACAGGCGTGTGCAGAAAATGGGCTACAGGTGCCGCATTCCCCAGGTCAAGCCACTTTTGAACCAGAAACAGCGGCAGAAGCACCTTACCTGGGCTACAGAGAAGCAGCACTAGACTGTTGCTCAGTGGTCCAAAGTACTTTTTTCGGATGAAAGCAAATTTGGAGTCTACAGGAAGACTGGGGAGAGGGAAATGCCAAAATGCCTGAAGTCCAGTGTCAAGTACCCACAGTCAGTGATGGTCTGGGGGGCCATGTCAGCTGCTGGTGTTGGTCCACTGTGTTTTATCAAGGGCAGGGTCAATGCAGCTAGCTATCAGGAGATTTTGGAGCACTTCATGCTTCCATCTGCTGAAAAGCTTTATGGAGATGAAGATTTCATTTTTCAGCACGACCTGGCACCTGCTCACAGTGCCAAAACCACTGGTAAATGGTTTACTGACCATGGTATTACTGTGCTCAATTGGCCTGCCAACTCTCCTGACCTGAACCCCATAGAGAATCTGTGGGATATTGGGAAGAGAAAGTTGAGAGACGCAAGACCCAACACTCTGGATGAGCTTAAGGCCGCTATCGAAGCATCCTGGGCCTCCATAACACCTCAGCAGTGCCACAGGCTGATTGCCTCCATGCCACGCCGCATTGAAGCAGTCATTTCTGCAAAAGGATTCCCGACCAGGTATTGAGTGCATAACTGAACATAATTATTTGAAGGTTGACTTTTTTTTGTATTAAAAACACTTTTCTTTTATTGGTCGGATGAAATATGCTAATTTTTTTAGGGTTTTTATGAGCTGTATGCCAAAATCATCAATATTAAAACAATAAAAGGCTTGAACTACTTCAGTTGTGTGTAATGAATCTAAAATATATGAAAGTCTAATGTTTATCAGTACATTACAGAAAATAATGAACTTTATCACAATATGCAAATTTTTTTAGAAGGACCTGTACATGGTGGTTACATGCACTGTACTATACGTGATCTTTTCAGATACTACTGCAGCCTGTTCTCATAGTTTAAAAAAATCTATTACCATGTTGTCTCTGTAATCCAGATTGTTTGGCTTGATATTCCTCCATCTTTTTCTTTGTAAGGTTGATATAGTAGAGTTGGCCAAAACGGCATGGTTGGAAACAGAAGATTGCCCACTGGATCTGAAAAACAGCCAAAGCAATGGTTATATGGGGATGCTATTGTCGCACAACTACAGTATAACATTGCATTACCAAGCCCTAGCCTTAGCGTTAGAGAAAGGAAATTAGCTTAGGCTAGTTTCACATTAGTGCTTAAGCAATCCAGAAGGCTGTTCTGGCAGGGGAAAAGCCTGCCATAGTTCTCCGGATATGGCATAGCCGGATAGTGCTGCATCCGCCACAACCGACAGACTATAAGGGGATCCGGTGGGAATCTGGCAGAATCCCAGAATTTATGCCAGGGAGCAGCTGGATGATCGCCAGTTCCCATTATACTCAACTCTAGCAGATAGATTAGATATATTGGCAGATAATTGGACAATAATACGTTTACATGTTGGAGACATCATGAAATGATGTTTACATGAGGAGACAGCTGACCTGCTGGATGGGATACAGTGGCTGATACCATTCCGTATGTGATGTAGACTGCTCTGTTTCTGTGCACATAGAGGAAGTTTAGATGGCCACAATGACTTCTGGTTAGGATATTCTGTGTACAAATATAAGCATATTCAAATGTTATACAAATTATAGAAAAATAAGAAGTTGTATTGTAAAGTTGTAGCAAGAATTTTACCCTTCATAACTGTTTCAGGGTTTGGCAATTTACTGTGTCTTTCAGCAGTACGCACTCTTCCATTGCTAGATTTCTTCCAGAATAAGCTTGATGATGCTAAAAACAATTGGATGGAGAACATTGTTTGTAAAATCCAGTTTCAAAATTGTTATAGGAAGTTATTATGAGGCCTCTTTAAAATCACTCTATACCTTCATACAAATGAGGCTTGTCGCTTATGGGGCTTTTTGATCTGCACTGGAACAAACCAGAATTTGAAGACATCAGCCACTCAGAGTTCAAAGAACGTTGTGTCCCATTAGCTAGAGAAGAACACAGAGACATATCTCATAAAAACACTACAATATGAAGATCCGCATTGATCAGTATGATGGTATATCCAGTATTGGAAGTCAAAACAACTGAAGGAATATCTAAATCTTAAAAACACTGTAGGATAAATGTAGCATTATATATAATGGTTAATCCAATGAACGATAGTGCATGTAGTACTTTGATTGACAGGGCCAGGAAGTGAAATAGTCATCACACCTTCCTGGTCCTTTCAATCAAAGTGCAGAGTCCGCAGCAGCTGCAGAGAGAGCAGAGCCTCTAGGAGAAACGGCAACACCCCCCATTGCTCCTAGAGGCTCATTTGCATATATTAAAACATCACTTTTCTCAGCAATACAGATACATATGGACATGAAACCAACACAGATGCCTTCAGCTGCCAAGTGCACATGAAACAGGTCAGCAGCCAGTTTTATAGGTACAAATCTGCTTACAGATGCCCTTTAATCCAATCTGATGGGATGAACCTTATAAATAGAGAGACCAAATACCCTGTTAACATTATTAACTATAGAAGTCAGGATTCTTGGCTCTATCTACTTATAAAGGAGAAGGAACACTCCGCTGATGACTGTAAATCAAGCAGTTAACATCAGTTCATATCTTATGTAACAGCCTAGCAGCATCCCACTCTCACCTACCACTGCTCTCCTTGACTTACCTGCTGCTCTGCCCAGTGTCCTCTCAGATCTGCCAGTCGTCCTCTCTCCCTGCATTCCCTCTTCTCACCTAGCCGATGTGGATCCCATCCCTGGGTCTTCTATTATTACTACTAGCATGTGTGTGCAGTGACCCTGGCTTCTTCTGTTTGTGACCTGGCTTGTCCTGACCTTCTGTCTGTCTACTTTATTGTCTGAACTCTGCCAGCCCTGACTTCTGACCATCAGTTTTGTACCTTGTCCAGGTGATACCAGCTAGTGTCATTCCAGCGGCTGCTATGAGACTACTCCTGTGATTGTGACCTGGGATGTGTCGCCAGCACCAAAACTTTAACCCTAAGTGTATATTGGTAACCAGCAACATTGTTCGAATGACACGACCCTGTTAAGCTGGTCTGTGTTTGATGTGCAACCTAATGATGGTGGCCGCTTCCCTGAATTGTTTGAAATGTTGTATATCCTCAGGGAAAGTTTTGAAGCCTATTCCTTGGCTAAGCTTGTCTTGTCACTGCATCAAGTTTGTATAAATCCATTGAGCTCTAGCCTTATTGCTTTACAATGATGTTGATTGTATTTATTGACCAGATATTTAACTATGGCCCCACAAACAGCCTCCTATCAAGAACATTAGTGGCAATCTAAAGTAAAGTGACCTTTGCTATATAGGATGGGCCTTGCATTTAAGATTTCCAGCACATTGCCTTTGATGTGGTTCACTGCATTCAGTCAGCAAACAGGTAACATACTAAAGGCCAGAGTTGTCACATCATTTCACATTATATTACTGACATAGCTGGAAGTGGTGCATAAAACTATTAAAGACAAAAAGAATTTCTTCCATATATACGTATATATGCTCGGTTAGGCCAAGCATGTAAGTGTTTTCAGTAGGAAGGGAGGACAAAGCCACTGACAGTAACCTTCAGAAAAGATAGGGTGTTAGGTGAAAAGAATCAGGCGCTTCTATTCCTAACGTCATCTTTTGAGTGAGAGTCAGGAGGCCCCAATACACATTAGACTGTTCAGCCGGTCCCCTTGATGATGGATTTTGCTGATGATGGCATAATGTTTAAGTGTAACCCCTTCCAGACATATGTGTACAGCTGTGCTTGCCTAATCAGAAACAGGGCCCTGGCTGATACTGACAGCCAGGACCCTGGTGAACATGCCGGCACCACTGAAAGCTCATAATGCCAGCAGATTAACCTCTTAGATGCCACTGTCAATGCTGACTGCTGTATCTAAGGGGTTTAGAGAGGGAGGAGGTTGTTTTTTTGTACAGTCAGGTCCATAAATATTGGGACATCGACAACATTCTAACATTTCTGGCTCTATACACCACCACAATGGATTTGAAATGAAACAAACATGATGTGCTTTAATTGCAGACTGTCAGCTTTAATTTGAGGGTATTTACATCCAAATCAGGTGAATGGAGTACGGATGACAACAGTTTCCATATGTGCCTCCTACTTGTTCAGGGACCAAAAGTAATGGGACAGAATAATAATAATCATAAATCAAACTTTCACTTTTTAATAGTTGGTTGCAAATCATTTGCTGTCAATTACAGGCTGAAGTCTGCAACGCATAGACTTCACCAGACGCTGGGTTTCATCCCTGGTGATGCTCTGCCAGGCCTCTACTGCAACTGTCTTCAGTTCCTGCTTGTTCTTGGGGCATTTTTCATTCAGTTTTGTCTTCAGCAAGTGAAATGCATGCTCAGTCGGATTCAGGTCAGGTGATTGACTTGGCCATTGCATTACATTCCACTTCTTTCCCTTAAAAAACTCTTTGGTTGTTTTTGCAGTATGCTTTGGGTCATTGTCCATCTGCACTGTGAAGCGCCGTCCAATGAGTTCTGAATCATTTGGCTGAATATGAGCAGATAATATTGCCCGAAACACTTCAGAATTCATCCTGCTGCTTTTGTCAGCAGTCACATCATCAATAGAAACAAGAGAACCAGTTCCATTAGCAGCCATACATGGCCACGCAAAGACACTACCACCACCATCATGCTTCACTGATGTGGTGGAATGCTTAGGATCATGAGCAGTTCCTTTCTTCTCCATACTCTTCTCTTCCCATCACTCTGGTACAAGTTGATCTTGGTTGTTCCTGAACTGTGAAGGCTTTTTTAGATGTCGTTTGGCAAACTCTAATCTGGCCTTCCTGTTTTTAAGGCTCACCAATGGTTTACATCTTGTGGTGAACCTTCTGTATTCACTCTGGTGAAGTCTTCTCTTGATTGTTGACTTTGACACACATACACCTACGCCCTGGAGAGTGTTATTGATCTGACCAACTGTTGTAAAGGGTGTTTTCTTCACCAGGGAAATAATTATTTGGTCATCCACCACAGTTGTTTTCCTTTTGGTCTTTTGGTGTTGCTGAGCTCACTGGTGCGTCCCTTCTTTTTAAGAATGTTCCAAACTGTTGTTTTGGCCACACCTAATGTTTTTGCTATCTTTCTGATGGGTTTGTTTTGTTTTTTCAGCCTAATGATGGCTTGCTTCACTGATAGTGACAGCTCTTTGGATCTCATCTTGAGAGTTGACAGCAACAGATTCCAAATGCAAATAGCACACTTGAAATTAACTCTGGACCTTTTATCTGCTCATTGTAATTGGGATAATGAGGGAATAACACACACCTGGCCATGGAACAGCTGAGAAGCCAATTGTCCCATTACTTTTGGTCCCTTAACAAGTGGGAGGCACATATGCAAACTGTTGCAATTCCTACACCGTTCACCTGATTTGGATGTAAATACCCTCAAATTAAAGCTGACAGTCTGCAGTTAAAGCTCATTTTATTCATTTAATTTCAAATCCATTGTGGTGGTGTATAGAGCCAAATATGTTAGAATTGTGTCGATGTCTCAATATTTATGGACCTGGCTGTATATGTTGTGAATTGTAAACTTATGTTGTGCACCAGTTTGCACTGAATATATATATATATATATATATATATATATATATTATTTTTATTTTTTTTATATATATATATATACTGTATGTACTGTAACTCAGGATTGGTGCCGGAAGTGGCAGAATTGTGGTCTGTCCTCTGTAATACAATGGTACCTATTTGGTACATTTTTTGTATATCCACATTTATGTTTAACATAACAGACAATTGACCGCTTATCACAACTTACAGTGTCCCAAATCCAGATTTAAAGCCTTTTCTTGAACAAAAATTGACAGATTTTTCGGTGCTCTGAAGCTTCCTTGAGTTTTTCTCATGTCATCTTCCTGGTAGCTACATGAAACAGTGTAGAACATTACACAGTGTAACACATGTATACAGCTGCTAGATATTTGGAAAGGCAAAGTACAATCTGCTTTAATATGTCCCTTTCCACAAAATGCTACCTCAAAGTATCATGGCTCTAAATGTATTATTACACACTATTTATAGTATGCAAAGACGTATCTCCAAAGGAAAGGGATTGGGAGCCATCTTTCTAGCATCAGCTTGTGGAAGTGGCTCTCTAGGAGTCAAAATCTGACTTTTAACAAGCCTTGGAAAGAGAGACAATATTTATAGAAAATTAATGTGGCATCCATATACAGCATGGTCTTCATCGTGGGTACCAGGAGGTAGTGCTGAAGGGGCGTCTGGTATTTGGCTTTTCAGTGAGTCCTTATGAAGAAATTTTAATTTTTACAAAATGTAAAACACCACTTAACAGTATAGACTCTGCTAGGAACCTATGTTGCAGATTCCTTAATCAACAGTGCATGCTGTACTTTTTTGGGGTAAAATGCGGGGCTCCTTAACGGAAACACAACAGACTCCATTATAGTCAATGGAGTTTTTCTGGGCCATTACTTTCAGTTATGTGCTGGATCTGGCAGTTCCGTTATCTAACCAAAATCCCGTAAACTGTTTCCAACAGATTTGTGAATGCAGCAGTGGTTGTATATTGGGACAAAGTAAGTCAGTCTAGTTACTGTATTTATAAGATGTAAAATTGTACGGCAATGCCGATTATTGTAGCAGCAATACTGTGGCCAAGCTCCATTTAACCATATGTATTTTCCTGCAATAATTTGACTTCTATAAGGCTGGGTTTCTACATTTAGAATTTTTTCATGCATTTTTTTAAATAAAGCCAAGGACGGATCATGAACTGAGGACACGTATACATAAATATCAGCTCTTTTCTTTGTGAATTCATTGCTGGTTTTGGCTTCAAAAATTTCATTAAAAGACCTGAACATGGAAACCCATCATAAAGGAAACGTTGAATTCTGGTTTCTCATAAGAACAATTGTCAAGTTGAAACTGTATGTGGCAGAACCTGCAGTTCCATAGGAAATAAAATATAGATGGCTCACCTGTCATGATATGAAGAAAATATCCACTTAACAATAGCTGAGCTCATGATTAATCACTGATGTATTAACCACTTGTCACCTCGCCTAGGACTTCTACTGTGACTCCATCCCATGTTGGCAACTGCTTAGTAATACCTTATGTATAGAGGGTGCCCTCCAATATCTTTCTTTAGTTTTTCTGTTATTTGTCTTTCCTCAACAAACTCTGAATGTTCAGCCAAAATCCAGTCTTCAGGACACTCCACCTGGGAAAAAGAGTCTAAAAATATTTTTTACTATCAAAAAAAGACATAAAAAGTCGACAACTGTTATGGTTCATAGATTTATATTTGTATATTTTAGTGCACCACAGACTGTGTGTATCCGCTTTAAATGTGAATGTTTTGGGCAACACTAGACTAATGCAATTCATGAAACGTTCTCCTTTTTTTTTTTATCCTAACGGAAGGTACAAAGGGAAGCTTTATATCCATCCTCAGTTTTGAATCAGTCCTGGATTTGACTAGAAAAAAAAGAATCAGCAGCAAAACATGGTGTTACTGATCCCTAGTTGTGAAATGAATGAAGGTTCTAACGTACTGCCCAGTCCAATGTTGCTTGGGTCTATGTCAAAGCTCTAAGCTGACATGATGTTCCCAGCTACATCACGTTATATGTGGTGTCCAGTCAATGTACCCCAGTGGATCAAAAGCCACCTTAATGTGAAATTAATGGCCATTGTAGCCACTTGGCATGAAATCCACAAAACGGATGAAAGTAGTACATACGTCTTTTTTAAAATACTGTATGTGAATATTTTATACAGGCCTGTAAATACTTCTGCATAACAGATCTGAATGTGATACTGATGGCAAAATACACTATTGTGAAAGTTGTCTAACATTATATTCACATGACATTTGTTCATACAGACTTTGGTGCATTTTCTATGCTGACATACAGTACAGACACACCTTCTCATTCAAAGAGTTTTCTTTATTTTCATGACTATGAAAATTGTAGATTCACACTAAAGGCATCAAAACTATGAATTAACACATGTGGAATTATATACATAACAAAAAAGTGTGAAACAACTGAAAATATGTCATATTCTAGCGGTTCTTCAAAGTAGCCACCTTTTGCTTTGATTACTGCTTTGCACACTCTTGGCATTCTCTTGATGAGCTTCAAGAGGTAGTCACCTGAAATGGTCTTCCAACAGCCTTGAAGGAGTTCCCACAGATGCTTAGCACTTGTTGGCCCTTTTGCCTTCACTCTGCGGTCCAGCTCACCCCAAACCATCTCGATTGGGTTCAGGTCCGGTGACTGTGGAGGCCAGGTCATCTGGCGCAGCACCCCATCACTCTACTTCATGGTCAAATAGCCCTTACACAGCCTGGAGGTGTGTTTGGGGTCATTGTCCTGTTGAAAAATAAATGATGGTCCAACTAAACGCAAACCGGATGGAATAGCATGCCGCTGCAAGATGCTGTGGTAGCCATGCTGGTTCAGTATGCCTTCAATTTTGAATAAATCCCCAACAGTGTCACCAGCAAAGCACCCCCACACCATCACACCTCCTCCTCCATGCTTGACGGTGGGAACCAGGCATGTAGAGTCCATCCGTTCACCTTTTCTGCGTCGCACAAAGACACGGTGGTTGGAACCAAAGATATCAAATTTGGACTCATCAGACCAAAGTACAGATTTCCACTGGTCTAATGTCCATTCCTTGTGTTCTTTAGCCCAAACAAGTCTCTTCTGCTTGTTGCCTGTCCTTAGCAGTGGTTTCCTAGCAGATATTCTACCATGAAGGCCTGATTCACACAGTCTCCTCTTAACAGTTGTTCTAGAGATGTGTCTGCTGCTAGAACTCTGTGTGGCATTGACCTGGTCTCTAATCTGAGCTGCTGTTAACCTGCGATTTCTGAGGCTGGTGACTCGGATGAACTTATCCTCCGCAGCAGAAGTGACTTGGGGACACTTTCAAAGTTTTCCCAATTTTTCGGACTGACTGACCTTCATTTCTTAAAGTAATGATGGCCACTCGTTTTTCTTTACTTAGCTGCTTTTTTCTTGCCATAATACAAATTCTAACAGTCTATTCAGTAGGACTATCAGCTGTGTATCCACCTGACTTCTCCACAACGCAACTGATGGTCCCAACCCCATTTATAAGGCAAGAAATCCCACTTATTAAACCTGACAGGGCACACCTATGAAGTGAAAACCATTTCAGGTGACTACCCCTTGAAGCTCATCAAGAGAATGCCAAGAGTGTGCAAAGCAGTAATCAAAGCAAAAGGTGGCTACTTTGAAGAACCTAGAATATGACATATTTTCAGTTGTTTCATACTTTTTTGATAAGTATATAATTCCACATGTGTTAATTCATAGTTTTGATGCCTTCAGTGTGAATCTACAATTTCCATAGTCATGGAAATAAAGAAAACTCTTTGAATGAGAAGGTGTGTCCAAACTTTTGGTCTGTACTGTATTTAAAAAAAAAAGTTTCCAATATGCTTCCCACTGTTTTCAATAAAGAAATTCACCATTAGTGCGTAGTGGTTTAGTATTTTTTTTTTCCAGGCAATTAAATTCTACGGTGTAAAAAATAAAGCTAACATTTCAATTCTTGCTGCAATTTCCGCATGGACACTGCAGGGTTTGTGTAGTCAAATTTGGCTTAGCCCATTTGGGCAGACACTGCCGCTGTGCAAACCGCAAACCAGGGCAGAAACTGAACTCCTTGAGTTTCATGGCAAAAATACATGTCAGTTTTTATGCCCTAACAGTATGTTACCATAAACACAATTACAAAAGGAATGACATCTTGCTTGGCGCTGGCAGCTTCTGAGTAGGAATGATGTGGTTCAAAATTGATGGGGTTATAATATACTAATAGTCCTTTACAGATATTTACAATATCACATAGACGATGCGTTTCGGGGTATAAACCCCTTTATGGAATCAAAGAGAGGACAGTTGATGTTGTTGTTTTTGACAGATTTGTTGCAGAAATGTATGTGACTGAAAGTCTTCCCAATTATTTGATGGGTTGTGTCTGCATCCTGTGTATGTATCTCCAAAATCCATAGTCAGAGTATTGAGAGAGTCATAAAAATTTTGGCAATGAACCTTTCACATGAACTTATTTTAATTCTATGTTATTATATTCTTTTTCTAAATATGTAATATTTTACCAACTTACTTTGAGCCATGAGTTCGCAGGGTTGGCCACTCGGTGTTAGAGGAGCAATGTCATCGGAGGTCACAGAAGTTTCCTCTCTGGCCAGCTGGTGGACACTGAAAATCAGGAATTGTAGATCGCTTACATGACTCATTCACTATCTTAGATTCTGAAGTCAAAATTGCATCTCCTTTCCATCTGTTCCTGATATCTAGCCTTCTCAATTATAATATGTATCTGTAGCTCCTAAAGTAATATTGCCACATACTGCTGATTTTCTGTAGTTTTCTTTCATTATAGGACAAACAACATTTATTGCAAGTCAGTATACTCTATATGGGCAAAAGTATGCGACTGTCCTTCCTAACAAATTAGTTTAGGTGTTTTAGCCTCAACACTTGCATAACATCAAGCACACAACCATGCAGTCTCAGTGGTAGTGGTACTGAAGCCAGTTTGCATAATTTCAGATCTGCTAGATCTGCCCCGGTTAACTGCAGACAATGGCCACAAAGTGGTAGACCATGTAGACCTACAGAGCCGTAGTGCTGAACTATGTCTATGGCCTTTCCCCTGCTGCATCACTCACTGCAAGACCTACAGATGGCCTCTGGAAGTGACCAGAAATGGGCATTAGGAGCTCCATGAAATGGGTTTCCATGGTCGAGGAGCTGCTTACAAGCCTAAGCTTATCATGCACATTGCAAAGCTTCAGACGAAACTGTGAACATTTCCTCCCTGGAATTATGTTCCTGGTTTGGGAAAGGCTACATACTGGAATGCATAGCACCTACTGTAAACATTTGCACTGGTTATCAAAATGTACTGCTTAAAACTATTATGTTGTATTATTTTGCTATGGGCCAGCTGATAAATTTTAAATTGCATGCAGCAATTCTCATTGAGACAAAAGGCCCCTTTACACGGGCCGATTATTGGGAACAAACATTTTTAAATTGGCAGCCAGAGACATAACTAGAAAAGGCTGGGTCCCATAGCAAATTTTTGAATGCCCCCCGTGACTAGTCAAGACTGCACACGCTTGCCATATAACCCCCCACCCACTGTCTTACTGCATCGCTCCTGCTGGGGAGAGAATGGCCAGGGAATGAGGCATGGGCCTTGCCTGGGTACAAAACCAGTAATCACTAGTGTGGGTGTGTACTGGCCTAACAGCCTGAGCCCCCCTGCTACTGCAAGCCCGCTGCAGCTGCTACGGAGGTAGTTCCGCACTAGTGTGCTGCCAATCAATTGATGGACAAGCTGTAAATGCAGCTCTCACTTCTGCTCATGATCACATAATTATCACTAAGGCCTAATTCACATGTCCGTGTTGTGGTCAGTGATTGCCATCAGTGATTGTCAAAACCAGGACTGGAGGCTACACAGAGATAAGATATAATGGAAACCTCTGCAGCTGTTCTGTTTAGACCTGCATCTGGTTTTGGTTCACAATCACTCATGGAAATCGATGACCGAACTCTGACTGTGTGAATAAGGGCTCATGTAAACGGCCGCTGCCTGTATTGCGGCCTGTAAACAGGCGATTCGCAATACACGGGCACCGTCCGTGTGCACCCTGCATCACAGATGCGGACCTATTCACTTGAGTGCTTCTGTGGGTTTTCTGTCCGTGCCTCGGCACTGCAAATAAATAGAAAATGTTCTATTTTTCTGCTGTGCGGACGGATTACGGACCCATTCCAGTTGAATGGGTCAGGATCCGTCTGCGTATCTGCACGGATGTTGCCCGTGCATTGGGGACGCCACCACTTTGGTCTGTCGACACCTATCAGACAATGGGGGCATATGATGAGACAACCCCTTTAAGGACTTTTCAGGCCTATTTAACGATTTAATAGTTACTTAGCCATGTTAACAAAATATAACAGCTTACCGATTTACAGTGCTGTGGTCATTGAGTGCTGGGTCTTGTGCATGGACTACAATTCCAGTAGAAGGAACAGGATGCAAACACTGACGGTGACAACAAATAAAAGCATAAATAGAAAGACAGATTTATAAGACATGGAAAATCAGAATAGTGCACTGCATCATTTTCCCTCAGGGAGTGCTATAGGGAAACCTTTGCACTTTACAGCGGGGAGCTGGGGTCTCCACTATCCTTCTTGGTTGGCGTGCAGCTATATTACTTTCACGGCAAACTAAATCTAGTAGTCTTCCTTATAAAATATACAAAGAACACACTCAGAAGTCGCCTCTTTTGAGACTTTTACAATGGACTGAATGCTTCTTTGCAAACAGGGGCGTAACTACCATAGCGGCAGACCATGCGACTGCTGTTTGGCCCAGGGCAAGAGGGGGCCCAGTCTTAGTTGGGATCATCTCCTCTTCTACTAGGAGTGAAAATTTGGTCAGGACTCTTCCCTCTAAAGGAACAACTTTTAGCAAATGAGGCAGTGGGAAATTGGCCCAAGGCTCATTGAAAGGGGTATAGGCGGAAACCCTTCTGTCCTGTGTGGGGGGCCCTTGCTTCTCTATGTACGCCACTGCTTGCTGATCTTGCAGATGAAGTAAGGGATGGACCTTATATCTCTGACATCTGACTGAAGTATTATAAGACAAGGGAGCTTGTCACAGTAGCTCTAAGGCTGTTTGATACATGGTGATCCTTCCGTCTTCCAAGTCAAATGTCCAACCACATTTTTATTTATGCAAAAACAGATTAACGGACAGATTTGCAAGACAGCAAGTAACATTTGTACTGTTCCCCTAATGAGCATTCCCCCTAATTAGTTTACGTGCAGCTAATAAACTAATCACTAGATTTCATCCTTTCATCATTTACATTTGTAGACTTCCTATTATAGTAAAAAGAGAAACTACTTATTTCAGGAGACAATGTTTTTGTATTTATTTTCTACTAATTAGGCAAAATAAAAAATAACACATTGAAATTTTTGTCTTGTAAATCAACTTAATGCCTCCTGCACACACCCGTTGTTTTGGTCCGCATCCGAGCCGCCATTTTGGCGGCTCGGATGCGGACCCATTCACTTCAATGGGGCCGCAAAAGAAAAACGTTGCTCCGTTCTGTGGCCCAGCTAAAAAAATATAACATGTCCTATTCTCGTCCGCGCTTTGCGGACAAGAATAGGCATTTATATTGAAGGCTGTCCGTCCTGTCCACAAATTGCAGAACGCGCACGGACGCCATCCGTGTTTGCGAATCCACGCTTTGCAGACCGCAAAACACACCACGGTCGTGTGCATGAGGCCTAAAGGATATGACCAGGATATGACCACACAGAGCGGATACGGCATAAATACGTGCAGAAAATACAGCATATACTGTAGAAGATTTAAAAAATTCACATCCATATGCTGTGGAAAATTCCTGCAAATACCCTGACCTGCTGTTTAGATCTTAAATCTGCAGCATATCAATGTATGCAGCGGATTTCTGCTGCGGCCATCACCCTTTTGCAATGAAGTGGTTGAAATCTGCGGCAATCCTGCACCACTTACGCTATGAATTCCACAACAAAATCCAAACCATTTGGGAGGCGGAATTCTGTCAGATATGGTGCAGATTTACAGCTTACCCTCCCTTATGTACGCACCCAAAGAGAATAAAATAGTATTTCGCTGAGTTCTATTAAATATATTTACCAGAGAACGTAGACTAGGAATGGCTTCTGTCTCCCCAGGTGACTCTTCCTGTATCTGTCTCTCTGACACGGGTGCAGTATTTGGAGACCTAAAACACATTTTTTGTGAGTTCTTCTCCAGTTTCTAAAAAATCTGTGCTCTGATGCACCTATATAGGCCCCTTACCTTAGATTGTAGGTTACACATATATACACACAGTATATATATATATATATATATATATATATATACACACACAATAAATAGCATCACTTTGTATTGAGGTTGGCAAAGGCGCTCCATGGGTGCGCTATATTGTGGCAGCCGTATCGCAGCAGAACCGCAAGATCTGCCGCATAAAGGGAGGCACTGTTATAGATAATTATGATACTGCGCTCTAGGACCATGGAAGTTTTTGTTTATTAAAGTGGGGTTAATGTATGTTAATTACATGAAACGTACGGATATACAACGGTCTATAGGTATCTATTTGGCTAAAACAGAGTACCTGTAATTTAGACTTTTGCTTGTATTCTGGTGCTCGATGCGGTGGTTCGTCTTCCTGAGATCAGGGATTGTCGATTATGTTGATGTCGATCGCCGAATCACTGATGCTGGAGTCCGGGATGTAGACTAGTCCGTATGGTTTGACTTTGACTAGTCTACATCCCGGACTCTATCATCAGTGATTTGGCGACATAATTGACAATCCCTGATCTCAGGAAGACGAACCACCGCATCGAGCACCAGAATACAAGCAGAAGTCTAAATTACAGGTACTCTGTTTAACCAAATAGATACCTATAGACCGTTGTATATCCGTACGTTCCATGTAATTAACATACATTATCCCCACTTTAATATACAAAAACGTCCATGGTCCCAGAGCGCAGTATCATAATTATCTAAAATAGCATCTAAAAAGAACATTTCACAGCTTCATTGGTCCTACACCCATTTCACAATCAGCTTACCGACATGGAATTGGAATGGTGTGTTTTGTAGCACAGCATATCTTTCCGTTTTTTTGCATTCTAAGAGCCATAACTTTTTTTTCACTAACATTGCTGTGTAGTGTTTTTTGGGGTGAATTTATTTTTAGTATTATTTTCCAGTACATACAAATTAACTTACAGACGCACTCAATTATTTCTTACATTTATTGTGCCAGTTGTAATGATTAAAGGCATGCTATACACTGTATATAATTTTTTTAATGCTTTGAATTACATTTTATATTTTTTTGGAACACAATAGTACTTTTGCCTATTGATGTTTATTGTATTGAAGTGGAATACCTATGTATTTCACTAGATTACTGTCTGTGCATGCAAAAATCACACAGGACATCATTGAGCAAATGAGAGGGGAAAAAAAACACAGAAACTAAATGGTATCAAAAGTTTGCATATCATAAATCTACAAATCATATAGGAACAAGGGATATATTGTCTGAATAGAAAGATTTGTATCTGGACTTACCAGGCCACTTCTTTCTCACTGTTTGTTGCCAGGTCTTTGACATCCTCGGCCTCCTTCACAAGAAACAAGAGAACACAACACTTCCAACACTTAACCAACATGTGAATATTCTATGTAAGTTTTTTATTTAAAAAAATAATGGGTGGATGGTTTTCTGGATATAGTTATATGAAGTTATCCATCTATTCTACTTCCTGTCGTGGCTGTTTAACATCCTCCTTAGTTTGGACTCAGGGACGTCGCTAGGTTAAAACATTTGGGGCCTGGGACTCAGATGTTTTGTCCCTCGGCCCCGAATGTGCTGGCCGCTGGAAAAATACAAATGTATCGCCATCCTTAGGATATTACTGGGGCAATATATGGGACATTATAACTATTGAGGCCACTAGGGGACTTAAAGAGGTTGTCCGAGTTATTTTTTTGTTCTTTCTATGTTCCTAACTGGGCAAATATAACAGCTTTCCAATTAACTCACTTTATCTCCAGTGTCTGGTTTCTCAGATTTCACTGAGGGTCACATGACCTGTGATGTCAGCTTCTCTCCCTGCTCTGATAAACTTAATTTACAAGCCTGTAAACGAGACGTCACTGTGCTGGCCACGCCCCCCTTCACTGCAGTCTGCTCTCTGCTAGGATTCTTAACCCCTTCAGCTGCACACACTGGGTGTCTGCAGAAGTGACAATTCTGGGCACAGGAGCTGAAGGACTAGAGAGAGCATTGCACAAGAAGGTAGGGGGAAGATCCTGTGTGTATTAGCAGTGTCATTATACAGGTGGGACTTGCTGCAGAGTCTCCCAGCAGATAGACATGTCACTCAGGGCAGCTCTTGTATTCACTCCCTTAGCAGTGTCATTATACAGTTGGGACTTGTAGTCCTACACATACAACATGCTGCAGAGTCTCCCAGCAGGGAGACATGTCACTCAGGGCAGCTCTTGTATTCCCTCTCTTACCAGGGGGAGGGGCAGAGATTATTGTAATTGCATGTAAACAAAGGGCCAGAAAAGAACCAGGGAAATGAGGAAATATATATATATTTTTTTGCATAAAACTTGCTTAGCTTAGTTATATATTGCTGCCCATCAGATTTTCAGTGCTATATATATATTTTTTTTCATAACTCAGACAACCCCTTTAATACTACTGGGAGCTCTATAGGGGTGCCTTATTTATACGAGAGGTGCTATAGAGATGCCTTATTAGTACTGGGTGTACTATGATCAGCATTATTATTTGGCACAATATAGGAGCACTACTAATGGTCCCACTTGGAGAGTATTATCATGATCGGGGGGACTCTTACTAAAGAGGGCACTCTAGGGGACTTTTATATTACTATGACTATCTTTATGGCAGTATACTTTTTGCAATATAGTTTTGAGGGGAATTGGGGAGCAGAGTGGGCAAAGTATTGAGGGTAGCATACCGACAATGCATACCGACTAAATCGTGTGACCTCTTTAGTTTAATAAGAGCCAGCTGTGGCCTGTAAAGCTGCACGGTAGTCAACCATAGCACGGCAGTGTCTCAGCATGACTGCACCATGTCAGCATACCCTTAAAAATGCGATCAGCCGACAAATTAGCATTCGGACTGGTTTCATAGGGCAGTGGTCACAAACGTTTTTATGAACATTCATTTAACGATCAGCCTATAAAAATGCCTTTAACGCTGATTGACAAGGGAATACAGCAGAAAGTTAAGGGGGTTGTGCAGGGGTTTTATACTGATGACCCCGCCGATCAGCGCTCCGTGCGAGTGCTACTCTTCATTACATTACACGCCATCTCAGAAAGTACTTATTCCATTCACTTGAATTCACCGCTACAGGGGAGATGACGCGTAGGGTAACGAAGAGGAAGTAATGCTCGCATGGCTGCCTGATTTTCTAACATCGGATTGGCAGGGGTGCTGGGCCATGAGGATAGGTCATCAGTTTAAAACCCCTGCACAACCCTTTAAGGTGTGGAAGTACCGTAAGCCATATTTATGTTTTAGTATACATAACCCACCAAATCATCACAGTTTTTTGTTTTAGATGGAATTGCTTTTCCTGTTGCTTATATAGCACCAACATAGTCCACAGCAGTGTACAGAGACTGTCATCCCCTCTCTTCTAAGAAATATGCCATTATTATCATTATGTCCATAACAGGACTATATATTCTCAATGACATTATATTCACTCTGCTTACCTGAGTGTGAGACAATATTAGAGCTTCATCTGAAGTGGTCAAAGCAGCAGAATCAGTTTCGCTCTCCTCACTTTTATTAATTTGTTCCTGTATATCTTCCAGTAACATGCCCAGTCTAAATATCTGTCCTTCCACTTCTCTACAATAAACCAGATCACATAAGCCTTAGCTTTATGCTAAAGAAACAAAAAAACAACAGAAAAAGTGTCTAAACTGATTTCCAGAGACCGACTACCTGCATCATGTAAATCGGGTCGATCTGTAGATCAGGCATATCGCTGGCCGCCACCAGGGATCAGCAACTCGGAGCGACTATCCAGCTGTTCTGAAGTTACAACTCCCAGAATCCTCCTTTCACTGCTATGGGAGAAGAACAGCCGATCAAGTGTGTATGCTGGCAGTTGCAGTTTCACAGGAGCTGGAGTGCCAAACGTTGCTGATCCCTGTTGTAGACATTTAAGAACGATTTTTTTTCACTATGTGAGGGGTATTTTCTGCATACAACAACAGGATCCTCCCGAATTTTAATTCAGCAACTTCTTCTACATGCTGCAGCGGACTGTTTTATGAGAATGATAAAAAAAAACATAAGGGTAGATTTATCATGCACATTTGCAACTTTTTAAAAATATTTGCACAAGTGACGTTTCGTTCCCGCCTCAGCCCTTTCCCAAATATGGGGGTATGGACATGGCGGAGTCGGGGGGTGGAGTGGAGGGGGCATTGGTCGTACCACATTTATCTTTTTTTTTTTGCACCGTTTTTCTGGTCGAAAAGAACACTGAAATTTACGCCAGCCGGGGGCACACAGAGTGCTGGACGCTGCCCCTAATTTATGACCATACTGCACCTAATTTATGTACATCTCGTCATAAAATAGGTGCAGCATCCAGCAGGCCACCTAGTTATCATAGACCGGCATTTACCAACCTACTATTCCATAAAAGTCCAGGCCCAGAAAACACCTTAAAGAAGAGTGCTTCAGCAAACTACACTGCTGAAACCACCCAGCTTTCCTGGATAAAGTACAGGACCCCCTCCAGTACTTTACCAGCCACCATGTTACACTATGTAACTATGCTGCAAAAATGAACATTTATACTGTGCTAAGTTCTGTGGATTGAAGTCATCAGCGGGCATACCTGAAACAGTAGGGGCACAGTGGTTGACGTTGGTATGACTTTGTATGCCATATCAGTGTGAAAGGCTAGATTAGTATACAGAAATGTCAAGAATTCACACCAAACCTAAAGCAAACAGTACCTCTCAACGTCAAACTCTCCAACTGTCTGGCTTCCCGTCCTGTATATTTGGAGCTGAAGGTCACGATGCTTCTCTTTAGTAGACAGGTAATCCATTTCCAGTGTCTCTAAGCATAATCTGAAGTTTTGGAAAACCTACATCAAAACAGAAGAGATAAAACAGTCTAAATACAGCTAAAATGATTTTTAGAACAGTGAGATTGGTAATTCTGTATTTTAGGGTTTTTCAGTACTTAGACGCTGATGGACCTATCCTCAGATTGATGGGGGTCCAACACCATACATCTTCACTGATCAGCTTTTTCATGCCACTGACGGAAACTATAAAGTGGATGGAAGACTCCATCGACTCTGTCGTTTCCAGCATCAGCATATTGCGGCAAATATATAAAAACATATGGCGCTCCATGGTGCAAAACCATTCAAACAATGAGGCAAGTGCTGATGTGGATAAAGCTGAGTACACATGAGGTTTTATGTCTCCGTTTGACGTATGTGTTAGAAAAAAAGATACAAAAACACAGCACACCGCGTTCTCGTATCCTGCACAGTCTGGTAAAATGGAACTCTACTGTATGGCATCAGTCTGAGGCTTCCGTTTTTTTGTACACGTTAAATAAATAGGAAAAACGTGATGTGAACCCGGCCTACTCAACAGATAGAGTTTGGCACAACTCAGTGAAACACTTGGTTGGTCCCCGGTTCGACTGCTGTTCCTCCCTGCTAGGAATTCACTTGGAAACCCCTGGCATCATCATGGGCAGAAGACAGAAGCAGGGTATGAGGGCACTGCCCAAAGATAAAACCCAATGTAATAAAATGAAAATACATGTAACCTTCAGTTTGTATCGGCTCCAATAAGCGTTATATGTATTTTTACAAGTATTTTTATTAAATTGGTTTTATCCTTGGACAGTGCCCTTGTATCCTGTTTCTGTCTTCTGCACTTGATGACCCAGTCATTTGAATGGGAGCTGAGGTGCAGGGCACAAGCACATCTACTACACCGTGGATGTCTTCTGCTTCTGTATAGTTTCCAGTGCTGGCGTCTGTCCGAAACAGCTGATTGTGGGGGTGCAGGGTGTCAGAAGCCCCTCAATCTGATATTGATGATCCTAAGGAGAGGCCATCAATACCTAAGTACCAGAAAACCCTTTTAAAACCCCTGTAGTGTAAAAATGCTTATAGGACGTCCATTCTCAGAAAGTGATGAGAATATTCTAGCCTGCTGCAACACCTCTATGTTTTGGATAAGCGGCACCACAGGAGGTGCTGCGCCCGTAATGTAGTAACATAATCTAATGCCCTGACATGTGCCCACATTGTGGCCATCTGACAGACCAAAGGAATCATGCACACAGCCATATTATGCCTTTATGTGGTACATAGCCGCATTAGGGCACCCACAGAGGTGCACGAGGCCTAACTGTACCTCCATATGCAGATTTTATATGTTTTATGTCTCCCACATAAGGTGTAGTATTAAGCTGAAGGTGACTCTGTGCTACAGTAGAGCTTTCGGCATACATCTCTGCCATGTGCATGAGGCTAAACACTAAGGGGGAGATTTATCAAACTGGTGTAAAGTAGAACTGTCTCAGTTGCCCATAGCAGCCAATCAGATTCCACCTTTCATTTTCCAAATGAGCTGTGAAAAATGAAAGGTGGAATCTGATTGGTTGCTATAGGCAACTAAGTATGTTCTACTTTACACCAGTTTGATAAATGTCCCCCTAAATTTGCAAACAGCATGTTCCAAGTGAATTTTGTAGCAGATTTCAATACGCACTTAGCCACAGGTTTCATTGCATTAGAGCATATGAGGTCTGCATCAGAAAGGACATGCCCTGATCTGTACAATGTATTGTAAAGTGAGAATGCTTATGGTGGAGTCATCAAACATAGCAGCTGAGCTCTCACCAGAGACAGTGCGCCATTCATCACCTACAAGCACTGGAATAACTAAAGCAATGACTGGAGGCAAACACGGTTTTAGATTGAAGCAAAAATAAGAGCAGAAGACAAGGCAAGGATCTGATGGGGGAAACATGAGCATTTCATCTATTTATACAGATTACCAGCATTTATATCTGTCCTGTACATGCAAACAACTGACCGCACATAGAAGCCAACAGGAAACATTCTGAAGGAATAAGTTTAACTTTTTCCAGAGCGGACATTGTGGAAATACACAAGAACACATTGCTGGAAATTCAGGCCACTAATTATAGTACAATCACAACGCAGCAGCCAAAAATGGCACATAATGATAGTGTTCAAGAAGAAGACATTGCACCGATTAGTTCGAAATGAGGCATGAGAGAAATAAATGACAGAGCGAAGCACAGCAAGCACACAGTCAAGCGCGTATTACAATATCCTGTATTATCCCACAGCTAGGAGTAAAACGCAATAGGAGGGGTCAGTATTCCAAATTAGAGCCCATGTGGAGTGCTAGGACGGTCTGATGGAGTAATTCCACCGCTCTCCTTCCCTTCTGCAGCGTATTACCTCTTCTTTCTTGTGTTTTGTGCTTTCTTTTATTTTCAAGGTAAGCTACAGAAAGCACGTACCCCGATTTCAGTGAGGTTGGTTATATTTTCTGCAGGACAGGCCGACAGTCTAATGTATGAGAGCTCCCAGCCAATGGTGGATATGGCATTTCTGGGACCCCAGGCAAAGTTATGTCTGGGGGTCCCTGTTGCACAGCTATGCTTTGCCCATGTCATGCTGCTAATATAGTGACCCTTTTAACCCCTTAAGGACTCAGCCCTATTTCACCTTAAGGACAAGGCCATTTTTTGCTAATCTGACCAGTGTCACTTTAAAGGGCCTCTGTCACCCTACTAAAGTCTTTATTTTATTTTTTGCTACTTATAATCCCTATACTGCGATATATCAATCTATAATGCTATTACTTATTTTCATAAAGACGCCCCCTCCTCATGTTGATTGACAGGGCCTGCGAACGCGCATTCAAAATCTGGCGCCTGCACCGTACCTGTCTTCAGTCGGCGCACTGAGAGGAGGACGCTCGCTCGGCCACTCCTTCCTCAGTGCGCCTGCGCCGGGTGTAGATGTGACGTCATCGGCGCAGGCGCATTGAGGATGGAGAGGCCGAGCGAGCGTCCTCCTCTCAGTGCGCCTGCGCCAACTGAAGACAGGTACAGCGCAGGAGCCAAATTTTGAATGCAGACAGGGCCAGCAGAGGACGAGAGCTCTCGCTGGCCCTGTCAATCAACATGAGGAGGGGGCGTCTTTATGAAAGGAGGATGCGGCTGCTACCAGCAAGTAGCCGCCCTACTTGCTGGTAGCAAGGTAATTTGCATATTATAAAAGTCCAAAATGAGTAATAGCATTATAGTTTGATATATCGCAGTATAGGCATTATAAGTAGCCAAAAAAAAAAAAAGACTTTAGTGGGGTGACAGAAGCCCTTTAAGTGCTGATAACTTTAAAACGCTTTGACTTATCCAGGCCATTCTGAGATTGTTTTTTTCGTCACATATTGTACTTCATGACACTGGTAAAATTAAGTAAAAAAATAAATCTTTTTTATTTATAAAAAAATACCAAATCTACCAAAAATTTGTAAAAAATAGCAAATTTCCAAGTTTTAATTTCTCTACTTCTATAATACATAGTAATACCTCCAAAAATAGTTATTACTTTAATTCCCCATATGTCCACTTCATGTTTGGAACATTTTGGGAATGATATTTTATTCAGTATTGTTTACTGGCAGAGGCGGATTGGCCATAGACCTTACGGGGAAATTTCCCAGTGGGCCGATGCCTCCTCTATGCTGCTGGCCAGGTACCTAATGAGCTTTCAGCGGTAATTAATGATGTGAGAATCGGGTACTCAGGTACCCGGCCAGCGACCACACATGGCATTCTGAATTCAACTGCTGTGTGGCCCGCATCTCACCTCCCAAGCCTCCTGCTCCATATCTTAATCAGAGAGGAGGAGGAGGCTGGAAAATGGCATCTATTGAGGTCCACCACAGAGGGACAGTGTAACAGCGGCTGCTGTGCGCCGCTAATCCCCTGCTTACCAGCGCGGTCCCGGACGCCATGTTCAGCGGTGATCTGCTGCCAGTGTTTCCCTTCAGCCCTGGCCACAGCATGTTTGCTGCTTGTTTCCTGTAGCATTTTCTTAAGGGCCGGCTCGCGTCACTTCTTGTGTTTTATGGGTTGGATCATGTGACATCGCTGACCAATCCTAGCTCTCCTGCACATATATAAATGGATCAGCCCCCTTTCCAGATGCCTCAGTGTCAAGGTCCTTGTGTCCTGCTAAGGTTCCTGACTCGTACTTGTGTTCCTGACTCGTACTTGTGTTCCTGGACTCTGCTACCTGTTTGATCCTTGCCTTCTTGCCTTGACTCTCCTGTTGCCGACCCAGATTGCCTGACTTGTATCTGTGCCGCCTGCCCTGACCTATTGCCTGTCTGACTTTGCCTCTGCCTCATCCTTCAGTCCTGCACTGTTGCTCCTGACAACGCCTGTACCTCTGGTACCTTTCTCTGGTACCTCCTGGTCCGCCTGGACCAGCTGCCTTGTGTGCCTATCCTCCTCAAGAGGTAGCGACCTGGTGTTCCCCTGGAAAGTCTATCCTCACCATCAGGGGTACTGTGAAGATCAAGGGATTCACTTAGACAACACCCTTAGAGGAGATAGGACACGTGGCACTGTTTTGTGACAGACAGCTTTTGGGGCAGTATTCTGTGTTGCACTGTGGTTTATGGTTCTGCTGGGACCGTATTTTTCTGCTGACCCTGCCTATTTCTGTTGTTCGTGCCTCCTGTCAATTTGGATCCACCTAAAACATGGGGCCAATTTTTATTTTTTTGTTTTTCAGTTTTTTTTTCCAGTCCGCCCCGTTTACTAGTATCCAAGAAAGAAGTCCTTGTCTTTCCATAGACAAAGAGGCTTCATCCTGCTGGTCTCCGTAGTTCGTGCTACTGTTTGTGTGTAATTCTTGCAGGATTAGCATGATCTGCACACATACATCTTATTAAAGGGGTATTCCCACCTTTAAATGTTACTGCATTTCTCTACAAAGGGAGAGAGGTCTTTTCAACATCACTCCAGAACACGTAACTACAATAACAGCTCCATTAAAGGGGTTATAAAAAAAAGAGCCTTAGTCACTTATCTCCTGCCATTCTGATGCTACTCCAGTCCCTGCTGATCCCTACTTCCTGGTCTCTGCTTGATATGCCAGAAATGCCAGGAAAGGGCTGCTCAGCAAATTGCTGGATGAGGTGGGCCACGGCTATGGTCAGCGGTCTGCTAAGCAGCCATCTCCAGACACTTCCTGTGTGTTGAGTGGGCCCAAACCCAGGTAATGAAATACCATGACCACTACCAATACCACTAACTAGTGCCTGACTAATATTTCTGACATACTAGTTCTGAACAAAACATACTATACAAAGACCAACATTACCCCCCCCCCCTCCTACTGTGACCATACATCGGTAGATATCAGTCCTTCACAGGCGCGCTGCACACCATATAAGTGATTATAGTGCAGTAAAAACATTACAATTAACTGAACTGCTATACAGAGCACAACCACAGCAAACCAAAGCACTGCAACCTTTACCATGAGCTGTTCCCTTCTAGGCAATGACTTCTTTAAAAGACTATCAGAAAAGCTTTCCACCTGTGAAAAGAACCATCATTTTGTGTTTGCATCCTCATATAAACAGTGATTACATATATCATAATTTTTGACTAAAGGATGAGTTATTGATCAGTGTTTTTGATTTAGGTTGTTCTGCTGTGTGATAGTGCCGGATTCTGTGCATACCTGACTCGAATTGAGCCAAACAGATCCCACTGATTGTAATGGGGTCTGTTTGGTTTCCATTCGGGAGTCTTCTTAACTAGTAGAGAAAAATGTCCTGCGTGCAGGACTTTTCTCTCCACTGTTTTTGGAGCCACATAGAGCCTCACACGCAGATGCGAAGTACCTCTAACAAGTATAATTTTACCTTTATGGTCAATTCCTTACATTTCTGTGTAGCAATGAGTTTACTGAGCTTGAAAACTTAAAAAATGTACTGTGATAAATCCTATGCTCTATTCCATTATCAGAGAACATTGAAGGTTGCCAGTGAGAAGGGCTTTGTGCTATTTGGCCCCTATGACAACACTTCTTTACCTGTGACCTACAGTAGGTTCACTGTTTTCACAGCACATCGTGCAAATACAGATCTTCATCAACCTCTCTGTTAAATTCCTAAAGTTGTCCGTACACATTACATCAATGAAGGCTGAAATCGCCAAATTCAGGGGACCCACTGACCCGGGTCAAATAAATTATGGTGAATTTCAACATACCCATCCTTTGATATCTGGCAGCAAGCTTCTCCCCATTAAAATCAATAAGCACACCCAGCTGAGTCAACATTACATGTTTGTAGGCAAGTTTGTTGGAGCAGATAGATTACCAGAACAAGCATGCCAGATATCTGCTATGTATGGCCAGCTTTACTGACTTGGATGGGGGTAGTTACTGTTGTAGTTAGGCCAGATATCTGCTGTGTATGGCCAGCTTTACTGACTTGGATGGGGGCAGTTACTGTTGTAGTTAGGCCAGATATCTGCTATGTATGGCCAGCTTTACTGACTTGGATGGGGGCAGTTACTGTTGTAGTTAGGGCTGATATCTGCTATGTATGGCCAGCTTTACTGACTTGGATGGGGGCAGTTACTGTTGTAGTTGGGCCAGATATCTGCTATGTATGGCCAGCTTTACTGACTTGGATGGGGGCAGTTACTGTTGTAGTTGGGCCAGATATCTGCTATGTATGACCAGCTTTACTGACTTGGATGGGGGCAGTTACTGTTGTAGTTGGGCCAGATATCTGCTATGTATGGTCAGCTTTACTGACTTGGATAGGGGCAGTTACTGTTGTAGTTGGGCCAGATATCTGCTATGTATGGCCAGCTTTACTGACTTGGATGGGGGCAGTTACTGTTGTAGTTGGGCCAGATATCTGCTATGTATGGCCAGCTTTACTGATTTGGATGGGGGCAGTTACTGTTGTAGTTGGGCCAGATATCTGCTATGTATAGTCAGCTTTACTGACTTGGATGGGGGCAGTTACTGTTGTAGTTGGGCCAGATATCTGCTATGTATGGCCAGCTTTACTGACTTGGATGGGGGCAGTTACTGTTGTAGTTGGACCAGATATCTGCTCTGTATGGCCAGCTTTACTGACTTGGATGGGGGCAGTTACTGTTGTAGTTGGGCCAGATATCTGCTATGTATGGCCAGCTTTACTGACTTGGATGTGGGCAGTTACTGTTGTAGTTGGGCCAGCTATCTGCTATGTATGGCCAGCTTTACTGACTTGGATGGGGGCAGTTACTGTTGTAGTTGGGCCAGATATCTGCTATGTATGGCCAGCTTTACTGACTTGGATGGGGGCAGTTACTGTTGTAGTTGGACCAGATATCTGCTCTGTATGGCCAGCTTTACTGACTTGGATGGGGGCAGTTACTGTTGTAGTTGGGCCAGATATCTGCTATGTATGGCCAGCTTTACTGACTTGGATGTGGGCAGTTACTGTTGTAGTTGGACCAGATATCTGCTCTGTATGGCCAGCTTTACTGACTTGGATGGGGGCAGTTACTGTTGTAGTTGGACCAGATATCTGCTCTGTATGGCCAGCTTTACTGACTTGGATGGGGGCAGTTACTGTTGTAGTTGGACCAGATATCTGCTCTGTATGGCCAGCTTTACTGACTTGGATGTGGGCAGTTACTGTTGTAGTTGGGCCAGCTATCTGCTATGTATGGCCAGCTTTACTGACTTGGATGGGGGCAGTTACTGTTGTAGTTGGGCCAGATATCTGCTATGTATGGCCAGCTTTACTGACTTGGATGGGGGCAGTTACTGTTGTAGTTGGGCCAGATATCTGCTATGTATGGCCAGCTTTACTAACTTGGATGGGGGCAGTTACTGTTGTAGATGGGCCAGATATCTGCTATGTATGACCAGCTTTACTGACTTGGATGGTGGCATTTACTGATGTAGATGGACCAGATATCTGCTACGTATGACGTTTTACTGATTTGGATGGGGGCAGGTACTGTTGTAGATGGGACCAACAGAATATAACTATGACAACATTCAACCACTAGAGCAGAAAGAAATGTTATTTCTCCTATTGGTCCTACCCTTTCTCCTCTACAAAGATACCACATTATTACAATATCACATATTAATATTTCCCAGCAATCCCTCTGCTCTGTAGTTAGTGGCACTGCCGACAGAAGGCTGGCTGTAGTTTGGCACTGCCTCGAAAGTATAGTGCTTGTAGAAAATATTTATTAGGGAATGATACTCTAATCAAGGCATGATTGCATTGTGTGATTTTTACACATTATTAAAACACAAGGTGCTTTTATAAAATTGCATGAATTGTGTATTTTAAAGTTGCATTCAAACTTCTTGGCTCGATACTGAGTAGTCATAACTTTTGCTGTAATATAACTGCTGCATCTTCCTGGAAGTGTTGTCTGATTCTTATATCTGCTTATAAATGCTCTGCTTTTGGGGCCAAATTAAGGGAGAGAAGCAGAAGGTATAAGTATGAACATAGAGATTCCCTAATTGAATCTGCAAAAGTCAATAAATGATCAAATATCTCAGATGAATGTGTGACTAGAAATTAAAGGGGTCGTCTCGCTTCAGCAAATAGCATTTATTATGTAGAGAAAGTTAATACAAGCCACTTACTAATGTATTGTCATTGTCCATATTGCTTCCTTTGCTGGCTGGATTCATTTTTCCATCACATTATACACTGCTCGTTTCCACTGTTACGACCACCCTGCAATCCAGCATCGGTGGTCATGCTTGCACACTATAGGAAAAAGCACTAGCCTATGTGCGCTCCGACACTTTTTCATATAGGGTGCAATCACGACCACCACTGATGGATTGCAGTGTGGTCGTAACCATGGAAACGAGCAGTGTATAATGTGATGGAAAAATTAATCCAGCCAACAAAGGAAGCAATACAGAAAAATACAATACATTAGTAAGTCCCTTGTATTAACTGCATCTACATGATAAAGGTTATTTGCTGAAGTGAGACAACCCCTTTAAACCACCCAGTTTTTAGCTTCCTTTTCACCACAGTCACACTATATAAATATATATCTACATAACAGGCCTCATGCAGAAAATCACAGCACAACTTTGATTTTTGTGCAAATGGCACATAAAATTGTTACAAATGATCCTACATCACAAAATTTCCATTTGTATGGATTTAGTGTTGGACCTGGGTTCCTTGGACCCACAAGAGGAATTATTCTTGAGGCTCAACCCCTATATCATCAATAAAATCTAATATGTTTTGAATAAAGTAATAGACCCTAGTGGCAAATGATTAGCTCCAGTTTTTTTCTACTATATTTTTGGGGATCATAATGGCATCAGAAGCCTGGGCCCACCAGAGGATCCTGTGGAACTCTGGTGGGCCAGTCGGACCCTGCATGTATTTGTAATTAAAGGGGTTAGTCGAGACTAAACAATGTCCCCCACATGCCCGGGTCCCTCACACTGAATCTACTTACCTGTCTCCCTGCGCCGCTTCTGGTCCCCGCACCGCCGCTGCTGCTTCTCCCCGTGCTCGAATAAAAACATCCTGTGTCGGGGGAAACAGCCAATGGCAGGCGGTGACAGGGACGAGCCTCCCTAGCGTCACCTGCTTTTGGGACACCAGCAAGAATCTGTAACTTTTCAATACCTCTCAAACAATCTCAATGATCTCAACAGATTCTGTAGTAGATCTTCATAATATTTCAAGTAACTTCTATTATTTATGTAGATTTCTTTCTCTCTATGTATATATAGATGGGTCTGGATTATAAGGAGGCTGAAAGGCGTTATCTGTGCATTGTGTAGTACTGTTATTAAAGAGTACATCAATGGAAATATGTCAAAGCAACAAGACATGTTTTTTTTTTCTTGAAGATGTCTGCAATAAAAAAATATATATATATTTCCTTTGACTTATTTCTACTGACATACCATGACCCGGATGAATGACAAAGTGAGAACCTTCACAAACATATGTTATTTAAAGAGGTTATCCCACAATGGACATGTATCACCTATCTACAGGATACCACTGGGGCCCCTCCACTAGAAGCTCCACCGACCACTAGAACAGGGGTCCTGAGCCATTCAACGTCTACAGTGCTAACAGAAACAGCGAAGGGCTGTAATCTTTCATCTCCATCAGTTTCATATTGTTACGGTCAGTGGGTGTGGACCCACTGTGCCAACTAATTACTTTGGCTTTGGGCTAAACCTAAGAGCATTGTCCTGGTGGTTCCCTGGTAGTCACCCTTTAACCTCTATACAGGGATCTGGACTTTGCTGCAAGAAGCCAACCAGGCCGCTACCTCCTGGAGTAGTCCTGGTGTAGTTGGCTGCTGATCCACCAAATAGCAATTCCAAGGTCAGGGCAGGCTGAGTACAAGCATAATCCAGGTCACAGATCCAAGGTCGGGGCAGGCAGCAAGGCATAGAATTATTTGACAGACAAGGTTCGGTGCATGGATATTCAGACAAGATTACTTTCATTGGTTACTAGAGACTAGACAACCTCAAAGCTCAGATGAGGAGGTGAATCCACAGCCCAGCTAAATAGGGAGACCGATCAGCAACTTAACCAGCACCTGGTCAGGAGGAAAGCATTAACTCCCTCAGTGCTGAAGGAAAGTTCATTGAGCTCTAATGCCAATTCACACAGGTAATACAGAGTGACACCAGTGGCTGCCCGGGACAGCAAGACAGCGGTGGGCACAGACCGCCGGCAGGACACATAGACTTTGAATGGACAACTCTATGCATTCTTCATCACCATTGTAATCAAACTGTTCCTCAATGAGGTTATGAAACTAAAAGAAGCTGAGGTTTGGGACTCCATTCTGGTGACTGGTGTGGGTCCCAGTGTTGGAGTTCCAGAGACCAGATATTTATCATCTTTCCTGTTAATATTAACTGTACATTGTGGGAAATCCCCTTTAGGCTCCATTCACACGTCCGCAATGTGTTTTGCGGATACACGGAGACACGGATCCGCAAAACACGGAAAGCGGCAATGTGCGTTCCGCATTTTGCGGACAGCACATTGCCGACATAATAGAATATGCCTGTTCTTGTCCGCAATTGCGGACAAGAATAGGACATGTTCTATTTTTTTGCGGAAACTGAAGCACGGATGCGGAAGTGCGGATCCGCAAATGTGGATGCGGACAGCACATTCCGTCCCCATAGAGAATGAATGGGTCCGCACCCTTTCCGCAAAATTGCGGAAAGGATGCGGACCCATTTTGCGGACGTGTGAATGGAGCCTTAAGTAGTGTATTGTGGCATTATTGGATTTTATAATTTATCAACATTCTTACGAAACCAGACAAAAAAAAAAGATTTAACTATTACTTTAGTTCTTAGGTTTTGGGTTTGCTCCATCAGCAGTCTGGTCATTTTTTCTCCCTCTGTTTGTACCCGTGCACACTCCAGAATCTGTGGCTCCTCAATAATTGCTTCTTCTGAACTGGATAATTTAAGAACATTATCTGCAAAGAATATAGGACAAATAATTTAATTGTCTATATATTAAGTATGGAGAATCTGTGGGGGGGATTTATGAAGCCCTGTATGGGCAGTGGTGTGGTTAGCTAGGCAATTTCACTCCAGCAGGAAGGCGGCTTACAGACTGGAGGACAGTCATGGCTAAAAGGCTAAAGACTGACAAAGAGTTTGGTTTTCACACAGTTTGCTACTTCAGTTTTTATGGTAACAATTTTCATTAACTCTAGATTGTTATAAAGAGTGATCAGATGTCATTCCTTGCCATGAAAATTTACTTAATAAAAAAACATTTCCACTGCTTTTCAGAACCTTCTAGCATCATTTCAGTAATCTCCTCGTTAACTCAGGAGAAGGTGTTAACAAAGACAAGGCAACTTTTATCACTGTAATTCTGATTGAATTAGAAGAGCAGACCAGCTGCTTTAAAATGTTTGGTGGTGCTTGAAAGCATTGTCTTCTTTTGTTAGACACAGTTACCTCCAAGGAAACGCGTGCACTCATCATTGGTTTGCATCAAACGGGCTTCACAGGTAAAGACACTGCTGCTTGTAAGATTGTATCTAAATCAACCATTTATTAGATCATCAAAAAATTCAAGGAGAGAGGTTCAATTGCTTTGAAAAAGACTTCAGGGTGCCCAAGAAAGTCTTGTAAGTGCCAGGACTGTCTCCTATAGAGGATTCAGCTATGGGATTGGGTCACCACCAGGGCAGAGCTTGCTCAGGAATGGCAGCAGGCTGGTGTGAGTGCACCTGTACGAAAAGTGAGGTGAAGGGTTTTGGAGGATGACGTGGTGTTAAGAATGGCAAAGAAGCCACTTCTCTCCAAGAAAAAAACATTAAGGACAGACTGACATTTTGCAGGCAGTACAGGGATTAGACTGCAGAGGACTGGGTTGAAGTTATTTTCTCTGACGAAGCCCCCTTCAGACTTTTTGCGACATCTGGAAAAATAACTGGAGAAAAAAAGGCAACTGCAGCCATGAGTTCTGTGTCATACTAACAGTAAAACATCCTGAGAACATTCATGTGTGGGGTTGCATCTCATCCAAGGGAGTGGGCTCACTCACAATTTTAAATAAAGAATGGTATCACAACACTTTCCGACTTCTCCCAACTATCCATGGGCAATTTGGTGATGAACAATGCTTTTTCCAGCATGATGGAGCAACAGGTCACAAGGCAAAAGTGATGACTAAATGACTAGGTGAACAAAACGTTGACATTTCTGGTCCATAGCCAGGAAACTCCCCAGATCTCAATCCCATTGAGGACCTGTGGTCAATACTCTGGACCAACAAAAACACAGAAATTGTGATAAACTCTAAGCACTGATTAGGCAAGAATGAGTTGTCTTCAGTCGGGATTTGGCCTAGAAGATGATATCCAGCATGCCAGGGCGAATTGTAGATGTCTTGAAAAAGAAGGGTCAACACACTGGAAATATTGAGTCTTTGCATAAATGTGTCTAATGTTTTTGTCAATAAAAGTAAAAAAAATGCCTGAACTGCTTAAGGCTACTTTCACACTAGCGGCAGCCTTCTCCGGCAGGCTGTTCCAGCGGGGGGATCCGTGCTGCCGCTAGTGCACCGTGCCGCAGGAAGTCTTGGCTATAATGGGGGCAGGCTGGAGGTCCAGCCGCAGCACAGCAAACATGCCGAGAGGCAGCTGGAATAAAGCTACGACATGCGGACTTCCGGCAACACGGTGCACTGGCGGCAGCACGGATCCGGCAGGCTGTTCCCTCCCTTGTGTGAAAGTAGCCTAAAAGGTTAAAAAAACACTGAAGCAGCAATTTGTGAGAAAAATAAAAATAAATTCAGTCTAAAAATTTTGGGGCCATGACTGTAATATCTTTAGGCAAAGGTGTTATTTTTTTAAAGATGCACCAAATATATCAAAGGATGTGATGCCTGATAGATCTAATGCAAATGTTGCCAATACAGACTCAAGCAAAATTGACTTCACAAATTCCCCTCGTAAGAATCTCCCCAAATGTGAACATGAATTGGCAAATCAATTTAGATTTTCGTCATCCTCTCCGTGATTGAGAGCACAATAACTATGTATTTACATCAATCAACCAAACTAATAAAATCATAAGAACCTATAAAATGCACCAGTATAAGGGCTCATGCACACGACCGTTTGTATTTTGCAGTCTGCAAAACACAGATCCTCAAAAAATACAAATGACCTCCATGTAAAATCCGTATTGCATCAGTTTTTTTTTGTGGACATACGGAAACGGAATGCACACACAGTCATTACAGGTTTTTTTGCGGACCCATTGAAGTGAATGGTTCAGCATACGGGCCGCAAAAAAAAAAAAAGGAATAGAAACGAAAAACAAATAAGTTTGCGCGCATGAGCCCTTACATTTACGGTATGTAAAATTGGCCTAAAAGAAGAAATGAAAATACCTCGACGCCTAAGCGAAGCAACTTCACTTTGGTGCTCTAAGTGTGCAGGAAACTGACATGGACTTGAAGGAAAACATGCAGAAGATGCTGGAGACATCGAGTTGACTTCTCTATTGAAATCAGTATCAACTAAACCCTTAAAGAAAAAGGGAAAAAAAACATTACGATTGTAGATAGCATTGTAGGAATAGGAGGGAATCTCAGCACCCGGACCCCCCCCCAAATCAAAACCTTAGATATACTGCTATGACATAACAAAATTCTTTTTTTTTTAAGCACAGGGACATTTTAAGGTAATTTTACATGGGCAGAGAATCTGGCCATAAACAAGTTCTGTTTTCCGATATATAATGTTGATCGTCACTTATTTAGTACATTTAAATGTACCAGTCATCATCCTGTATGAAGATGAACGATCATTTATATGATCATTCATCCCTATACAGTTTGCATATTGTTGGCAGGACATCCCATTTACAAAGCTATGTTCTGCTGACAAATGATAATCTTTATGCCCACATAAAAAATGACATAAAAGACAATGCAAACAATGGGGCAACAAATGGGAAAGAACGTTTGTACAAATATTTGTTAGGCCGATTGTCAGCCCACATATAATGGACTTTAAAGAGTTCTATTGTAATGACAGATTCCCTTTCCCTATCTCTACATTTTCCTGGTTATCATATAACACTTGCTTAAGAATTAAACACATTACCCAATGTAGTATGACTATTACACACTTACCTGTTTATACCGGTGGTCTAAAAATGGAGTATCTTTTTTCATGTGTCCTGGCTGCATAACAGGTTGCATGGATTCAAGGATGTCCTGAATAAGAAATGATTGTCCTATTAAATTGGCAGAAGGTGCAGCTTTCTTTACTGTATGACCTTGTTTAGCAGCCCAATTATCACCCTTGGGAATTTTCACTTTTGGAGGTACTTTTGAAAAATCTGGAAGTTTGTAATGAACCTGTCCTTGACCATATTTCATTTCATATGAAGGTCGTCTATATGGTTCATAAGTAGGCTGCTTGCTTTCAGGAGGAATCTCATCCTCTTCCATAATCTCTGGCTCAGATCCGTCATCATTTTCTTTAGTTGAAGTCTCATCTATATCAGAATTTAATCCATTTGCCGTGTCTTCTTGGATATCATTGTTTTCTTTGCAATACGTTTCCAAGTATTCCTCTTTAAAATCCTCTTGTTCGGCATCATAAGGACACTGCTTAATCTTAGCATCGTTTTTTCTGTTGAATGTTGTTTCATCACTGCTTTCAACCATGGATATTTCTGGGATAGTCTCATAATCAATAAATTCTGAAGGATTCAGTAAATTGCCTTCAGAAATGTGCCGTAGAAGAACATCTGGAATTTTTGTTGGAATAGTCAATAGTGTCTCATTTTCCTGCTCTATGTCTTTATTGGCCTCAGTCATAGGATTGGAGACCGTCTCAGACAAGCTAAACAAGTCGCTACTCTCCAAGGAATACAGTGCTTTATCATTAGTGGTTTCAGTTTGTATTGGACTTTCCTCAATGCTGTTCTGTGCCTGGTGAGGATCAAAAGGGGCGCTGGTTTTGTCTACTTTATCCTGCTGTAAACTTGGAACTAGATAGCACTCAAGGATTCCATCATAAGGCAGGTCTTCTTGTTCGTCATCAGTGGTGTCACTGGCCAGATGATCCTGTGAATCTCCATGCTCATCTGAAAGCTTTTGTGAAACACTGTAATGATTTCCAGAGTACTCCATGAGCTATTGAGCAGGGTGCACAGATTGCTGGTTGTACTCTGAAAAACACAATACTTGTACCTCAGGTCGTGAAGGCAAATTACATTATCCTTCTCTCTAGTATATATATTTGTCGGAAGAAGTATAGAAATAAGCTTGCCATTACTCAGAATACGCTTTAACAGAATGTGAACGGTCATTAAAAGTTTGCACAGTTTGGGACAGCCAATCCAAAATACTGAATCGGAGAACTCTTTGCTAATAGTGAGGTCCCCTGTTTAGGACGGTCATCTATTAGGCAGAGCCAAGATCAGTTAAAGAGAGCCACCAGGGCATGTGGTGCTGCATTGAGGTCGTTCAACTAAATGGTGGTCCATATTATGCAAAGATGTTTTGAGTCTATCAGAATAGGCATAACATATAGAGGGACTCTCTATTTTGGCTCATAGAAGGGGGTCCCAAGCAAAGGACCCCTATATATGATATTCATATTCCTTATATGATGTATGTCTCCCAACACCCGTCCCAACATGAGGGACATATTCCCCAAAAAGGTTATATTAGGAAATTATTGAGTAAGTTCTTATATATGTTCTTCCTAAATATTTTACTGGAAGATGAAAATAAAAAAAATATATAGAAAAACTATAAAAATGTATAAGAGCAAATAATTTGTTTATATGACGACATGTACACATAAAGGCAAGCCAAGAGTTGACCACCAAGTTTACTATATGAAGTGATATAACCAGTTCTTCAGGTAAAGATGGTATTTTACCTTTCTTACTGCATCCCTGGGTCCATATGGTAAAAAGTAAGCAATTAAAGCGCTAAATAAAATGATCAAATTTGAAAGTGTAAAGATAACAGCGGTCTCTTACCATTTAAATACAGCTCCCCTGCCTCGGTTTCTTTCACGTTCTCATTTACCTGGAGGAGGCATCACAATATGCACACGCTCTTCCTTGGACAATGTTTGCTTCAGGTTTCATGCATCGTAAAACAGGCTGCGCTCTCCATCTCACATGGCTTGTTGGAGTCTCTCTAGTCGTAACCATACACCCTGTCATTTAGCATTCTCTTTCTACTTTGTTATCCTATACATTGCCAGGACACTGTAGCACAGCAACCAGTTAGAGGAATCCGACAATCAGCAGTAATGTAACAAGGGGGCATCAATGTGCAATTCTGATATTATATCCAAAAGTGTTCATTCCTGGAACACACTGCACTGCAAGGTCTCTTTTTGCTTCATTCATGTGTGAGAAGAAGTCCTTGCGTGCATTTGCCAACCAGGGCCGCCATCAGGGGGGTACAGCAAATACCCCAGTAAGGGGCCCAGACCCTGGGGGGGGCCCGGCCAGTTCCAATGTAAAAAATAAATAAAAAATTATTTATTTATTTTTATTTATTTTATTTTTTTTACCCCCTCTCATTTGTCAGTCACTTGAGTTGAACTTTATTGCATCGCTAGAGGGGGGCAATTGATCATTCCTTGCTAGTGATGTCCAGTTCATGAACGAATCTTTCATTTGAATCGATTCAGTTCACTGAACCGGAGGAGTCGATTCCTCTGACTGAGCCGATCCGTGTGAAGCCGCTCAGTCTGAGTCAGTGAGTCACACAGCACACAATAGCAAAGCCGCTCACGCTGGCAGCAGGGAGGGACTCGGGAGGAGTGTAATCTGATCATAGTGTGGAAGCTGCTTCTGCCAGCCCCTCCCCTCCCCGCCCACCAACCAATCAGAGCTGAGGCAAGGAAAGCACTAGCAGCTCTGAGTCTGAGTCACTGACACAAGTACAGGGAGTCTAAGAAAGAATCGAATGAGTCTCAGGTTAAAAGAATCTAAAGATCCGACTTAGAGACTCATTCGATTCTTTGAGTTAAAAGAGCCGCGAGTCACTAGAACAGTTTACACTGAGGCTGTCGGCTGATGCTTTTGTTGCAGCAGTGATAAGATTAAGGGACAGGAGCAGAGAGATAAGAGAAGGGACAGATGCCTGTGAAGACCACGCGATCTGTTGCTCAGAAGCCATGAGATTGTAAGGCTACTTTCACACTAGCGGCAGGACGGATCCGACAGGCTGTTCACCCTGTCAGATCCGTCCTGCCGTTATTTCGCCGGACCACCGCTCCGTCCCCATTGACTATAATGGGGACAGGGGTGGAGCTCTGGCCCAGCACGGCAGTGCATGGCGAAAGGCCGCCGGACTAAAAGTACTGCATGTCCAACTTGTTGTGTGGTCTTTGCTCAGGGGTAAAATGCAAAGCTGTTTTCTGGATTATCCCACAGGGCCATGATCCTCCATCATTGTTATTAACCCCTCCCTTGCCAGCCCACCCAGCCCTATTTAGTGTTCAGCTTTGAAAAAAATGTTTAGGCCATGAAGGGGTTAATTAAGTGTTGGAGGGGGTGGGGGGTGTTATTGTGCATATTGTGTTTGGGATCCATTTAACAAGTTTGACCAGTTGGGTTTGAGAGTGGTTGAGTGTCATCCACAGATCCCTCATAACAGTGCGTCACCCACAGACCCCCCCATAACAGTGTGTCACCCACAGATCCCCCATAACAGTGTGTCATCCACAGATCCCCCATAACAGTGTCACCCACAGATCCCCATAACAGTGTTATCCACAGATCCCCATAACAGTGTCATCCACAGATTCCTCATAACAGTGCGTCATCCAGAGATTCCTCATAACAGTGTGTCATCCACAGATCCCCCATAACAGTGTGTCATCCACAGATCCCCCATAACAATGTCATCCACAGATTCCCCCATAACAGTGTGTCATCCACAGATTCCCCCATAACAGTGTGTCATCCACAGATCCCCCATAACAATGTCATCCACAGATCCCCCATAACAGTGTGTCATCCACAGATTCCTCCATAACAGTGTGTCATCCACAGATCCCCCATAACAGTGTCATCCACAGATCCCCCATAACAGTGTGTCATCCACAGATCCCCCCATAACAGTGTGTCATCCACAGATCCCCCCATAACAGTGTGTCATCCACAGATCCCCCCATAACAGTGTGTCATCCACAGATCCCCCCATAACAGTGTGTCATCCACAGATCCCCCATAACATTGTGTCATCCACAGATTCCCCCATAACAGTGTGTCATCCACAGATCCCCCCATAACAGTACGTCATCCACAGATCCCCCATAACATTGTGTCATCCACAGATCCCCCATAACATTGTGTCATCCACAGATCCCCCATAACAATGTCATCCACAGATTCCCCCATAACAGTGTGTCATCCACAGATCCCTCATAACAGTGCGTCACCCACAGACCCCCCCATAACAGTGTGTCACCCACAGATCCCCCATAACAGTGTGTCATCCACAGATCCCCCATAACAGTGTCACCCACAGATCCCCATAACAGTGTTATCCACAGATCCCCATAACAGTGTCATCCACAGATTCCTCATAACAGTGCGTCATCCAGAGATTCCTCATAACAGTGTGTCATCCACAGATCCCCCATAACAGTGTGTCATCCACAGATCCCCCATAACAATGTCATCCACAGATTCCCCCATAACAGTGTGTCATCCACAGATTCCCCCATAACAGTGTGTCATCCACAGATCCCCCATAACAATGTCATCCACAGATCCCCCATAACAGTGTGTCATCCACAGATTCCTCCATAACAGTGTGTCATCCACAGATCCCCCATAACAGTGTCATCCACAGATCCCCCATAACAGTGTGTCATCCACAGATCCCCCCATAACAGTGTGTCATCCACAGATCCCCCCATAACAGTGTGTCATCCACAGATCCCCCCATAACAGTGTGTCATCCACAGATCCCCCCATAACAGTGTGTCATCCACAGATCCCCCATAACATTGTGTCATCCACAGATTCCCCCATAACAGTGTGTCATCCACAGATCCCCCCATAACAGTACGTCATCCACAGATCCCCCATAACATTGTGTCATCCACAGATCCCCCATAACATTGTGTCATCCACAGATCCCCCATAACAATGTCATCCACAGATTCCCCCATAACAGTGTGTCATCCACAGATTCCCCCATAACAGTGTGTCATCCACTGATCCCCCATAACAATGTCATCCACAGATCCCCCATAACAGTGTGTCATCCACAGATTCCTCCATAACAGTGTGTCATCCACAGATCCCCCATAACAGTGTCATCCACAGATCCCCCATAACAGTGTGTCATCCACAGATCCCCCCATAACAGTGTGTCATCCACAGATCCCCCCATAACAGTGTGTCATCCACAGATCCCCCCATAACAGTGTGTCATCCACAGATCCCCCCATAACAGTGTGTCATCCACAGATCCCCCATAACATTGTGTCATCCACAGATTCCCCCATAACAGTGTGTCATCCACAGATCCCCCCATAACAGTACGTCATCCACAGATCCCCCATAACATTGTGTCATCCACAGATCCCCCATAACATTGTGTCATCCACAGATCCCCCCATAACAGTACGTCATCCACAGATCCCCCATAACATTGTGTCATCCACAGATCCCCCATAACAGTGTGTCATCCACAGATCCCCCATAACTGTGTCATCCACAGATTCCCCCATAACAGTGTCATCCACAGATTCCCCCATAACAGTGTCATCCACAGATTCCCCTATAACAGTGTGTCATCCACAGATTCCCCATAAGAGTGTCATCCACAGATTCCCCCATAACAGTGTGTCATCCACAGATTCCCCCATAACAGTGTGTCATCCACAGATCCCCCCATAACAGTGTGTCATCCACAGATCCCCCCATAACAGTGTGTCATCCACAGATTCCCCCATAACAGTGTGTCATCCACAGATTCCCCCATAACAGTGTGTCATCCACAGATTCCCCCATAACAGTGTGTCATCCACAGATCCCCCCATAACAGTGTGTCATCCACAGATCCCCCATAACATTGTGTCATCCACAGATTCCCCCATAACAGTGTGTCATCCACAGATCCCCCCATAACAGTACGTCATCCACAGATCCCCCATAACATTGTGTCATCCACAGATCCCCCATAACAGTGTGTCATCCACAGATCCCCCATAACTGTGTCATCCACAGATTCCCCTATAACAGTGTCATACACAGATTCCCCCATAACAGTGTCATCCACAGATTCCCCCATAACAGTGTGTCATCCACAGATTCCCCCATAACAGTGTGTCATCCACAGATCCCCCCATAACAGTGTGTCATCCACAGATCCCCCATAACAGTGTGTCATCCACAGATTCCCCCATAACAGTGTGTCATCCACAGATTCCCCCATAACAGTGTGTCATCCACAGATTCCCCCATAACAGTGTGTCATCCACAGATCCCCCATAACAGTGTGTCATCCACAGATTCCCCCATAGCAGTGTGTCATCCACAGATCCCCCATAACAGTGTGTCATCCACAGATTCCCCCATAGCAGTGTGTCATCCACAGATCCCCCATAACAGTGTGTCATCCACAGATTCCCCCATAACAGTGTGTCATCCACAGATCCCCCCATAACAGTGTGTCATCCACACATTCCCCCCATAAGAGTAAGTCCTCCACAGATTCCCCCCATAACAGTACGTCATCCACAGATCCCCCCATAACACTGTAACAGTAAACCTTGTGCTTTTTTAGTTTTTAGTTTTTTTTTAAATGTGCCAGGGGAAGATTGCTAGGGCAGATTAGAACAGATAGTGTAGTTAGTGTTAGTGGAGGGTCCTGCTTAAAAGAGTCTACCTTGTCGTGGTAGCGGGCTTTATATTATTTGGTCAAAAATGAATTCCTTACTGAAATCACTGATTATCACTTTTTACTGTCTTTGTAGTTGTAAAAAAATTATGAAATTGGGGGTAGGTCCTTGGGGGTGGAGGGGAGGTGGAGTCAGGATGGATTCTAAAGGGGCCGGGTAGGAGGGGGGGCCCAGGCCTTGAGCTGTGTAAGGGGCCCCAAAATTTCTTATGGCAGCCCTGTTGCCAACAATTGGGTGCTTTGTAGATATAGTGCAATGTGCTGTACTTTAGGACAATTTACTCTATACACACAAAGGGGTCCAAATGACAGAAAAGAGTGTATCAGATTTATCATTGTCAGCTTGTGCGATAAGTCTGTTTGCCCACACTTATGTCTGGATAACAATTACCTTGCTGGTAATGAAATGCTCGTATTGGTGGTAACAGAATTGTACTATTATTATTACTGTCATTATTATTATTCTTTATTGTAAAATATTTCCATGGAAATTATAAAAAAAGATTAACAAATAAGTTCACAAAAAATATTTTAGTACACATTACCTTCTCTCCTTGTAGCTTTATAGCCCCTATAATGACCCCCCCCCCCCCCCCATGCCCAGGCACCTTATATAGATTATACTTACCCAGCCTCCCCATGTTGCTCCTGATCCCCGCAATGCTAGGTAGGCTCATCCCTTTTGCAGCCTGCTATTGGCTGACCCTATCACCCTCCCCTCCCGTTGCTGGATGTTTTGATCCGTGCCTCGGGGAGATGTAGCAGCGGCCGTGCAGGGATCAGGATTGACACGGGTGCTGGGGAGCAGGGTAAGTATAATCTATATGAAGGGGGGTCATTACAGGGGTTGGATAACCCCTTTAACTAGAATATTCAATGTTTCTCTATGAGACAGGTGCCTTGAGATGTTTACAAGTATTTTGACCACTAAACAAGAAAAAGATAGTATCCAAAATCATCACATGAGACACAGATAAAGCCAAATAATATACTATATTTTTTATTAGTCACAGCAGGAAGAGATTAAAACCAATTAAAACTATGTTTTGCTGTAGAATAAAGTACAGAGGATACACCAAAATAAGTGTTATTCCCCACTCACCCTCAATTAAAAAATGTCACCAATGAAATATACACCAAACATACAAAGTAACTACGCTGTATCAATAAATACATAACCTGAAAACCGGTATCCTATATACATGGCCGCTAGCAGGTATGGAAGAGAGAGAGAGCCAAGTCCCTATATATATATATACTGTATATAAATCTCTTATATATATATATATAAAAATGAATTTCTGTCTGTCTAAACGTCTGTCTGGACGTTCTTTATGCGCGACCAAACAACTGGACCGATCTTCACCAAATTTGGCACACAGGTGCATCAGGTGTCCGGGAAGGTTTTAGACCGGGTCTCAGCTCTCTAGGACGTACCGTTCCTGAGATATTCCCCAAAAATAACCCACATTAGCCAATACAAGCCTGCAAGTCTTTCTCTTCAAATCCCAACTGCCATAAACACAGTTTTACTCCAGGTTTCCATAACAAACCAGCCATTTTTCTTTACTGCTTAAAGGGGCAGGCACTGTGGTGGTCACTGTATTTAAAAGGGCAGGCACAGTGGAGGTCACTGTTATTAAAGGGGCGGCACTGTGGCGGTCACTCTTATTAAATGGGAGAGCACTGTTGAGGTCACTGTTAATAAAGGGGCGGGCGCTATGAAGGTCCCTGTTAAAGGGGCAATCACTGTGAAAGTCACTGTTAAAGGAGCAGTTACTGTTAAAGGGGCAGTCGCTGTGAAAGTCACTGTTAAAGGGGCAGTCACTGTGAAAGTCACTGTTAAAGGGGCAGTCCTTGTGAAAGTCACTGTTAAAGGGGCAGTCACTGTGAAAGTCACTGTTTAATGGGCGGTCACTGTGAAAGTCACTGTTAAAGGGGCGGTCACTGTGAAAGTCACTGTTAAAGGGGCGGTCACTGTGAAAGTCACTGTTAAAGGGGTGTCCACTGCGAAAGTCACTGTTAAAGGGGCAGTCACTGTGAAAGTCACTGTTAAAGGGGCGGTCACTGTAAAAGTCACTGTTAAAGAGGCGATCACTGTGAAAGTCACTGTTAAAGGGGCGGTCACTGTTAAAGTCACTGTTAAAGGGGCGGCCACTGTGAAAGTCACTGTTAAATGGACGGTCACTGTAAAAGTCACTGTTAAAAGGGCAGTCACTGTGAAAGTCACTGTTAAAGGGGCGGTCACTGTGAAAGTCACTGTTAAAGAGGCGGTCACTGTGAAAATCACTGTTTAATGGACGGTCACTGTGAAAGTCACTGTTAAAGAGGCAGTCACTGTGAAAGTCACTGTTAAAGGGGTGGTCACTGTTAAAGGGGCGGTCAATGTGAAAGTCACTGTTAAAGGGGCGGTCACTGTGAAAGTCACTATTAAAGGGGCGGGTGCTATGAAGGTCCCTGTTAAAGGGGTGGTTACTGTGAAAGTCACTTTTAAAGGGGCGGTCACAGTGAAAGTTACTGTTAAAGGGGCGGTCACTGTGAAAGTCACTGTTAAAGGTGCATTCACTGTGAAAGTCACTGTTAAAGGGGTGGCCACTGTAAAAGACACTGTTAAAGGGGCGGTCACTGTTAAAGGGGCGGCAACCGTGAAAGTCACTGTTAAAGGGGCAGTCACTGTTAAAGGGGTGGCCACTGTGTAAGTCACTGTTAAAGGGGCGGTCACTGTGAAAGTCAATGTTAATGGGGCGGTAACGGTGAAAGTCACTTTTAAAGGGGCGGGCGATATAAAGGTCACTGTTAAAAGGGCGGTCACTGTGAAAGTCACTGTTAAAGGGGCGGTCACTGTGAAAGTCACTGTTAAAGGGGCGGTCACAGTGAAAGTCAGTGTTAAAGGGGCTGTCACTGTGAAAGTCACTGTTAAAGGGGCAGTCACTGTGAAAGTCACTGTTAAAGGGGTGGCCACTGCGAAAGTCACTGTTAAAGGGGCGGTCACTGTAAAAGTCACTGTTAAAGGGGCGGCCACTGTGAAAGTCACTGTTAAAGGGGCAGTCACTGTTAAAGGGGCGGTCACTGTGAAAGTCACTGTTAAATGGACGGTCACTGTGAAAGTCACTGTTAAAGGGGCGGTCACTGTGAAAGTCACTGTTAAAGAGGCAGTCACTGTGAAAGTCACTGTTAAAGGGGTGGTCACTGTTAAAGGGGCGGTCAATGTGAAAGTCACTGTTAAAGGGGCGGGCGCTATGAAGGTCCCTGTTAACCACCTCCCGACCGCTGTACGCATATATGCGTCCGGGAGGTGGTTGCTTTATTCCTCCTGGACGCATATACGCGTCTTCTCGCGAGACGCGAGATTTCCTGTGAACGCGCGCGCACAGGCGCGCGCGCTCACAGGAATGGAAGGTAAGCGAGTGGATCTCCAGCCTGCCAGCGGTGATCGCTCGCTGGCAGGCTGGCGATCCGAATTTTTTAACCCCTAACAGGTATATTAGACGCTGTTTTCATAACAGCGTCTAATATACCTCCTACCTGGTCCTCTGGTGGTCCCTTTTGTTAGGATCGACCACCAGAGGACTCAGGTAGGTCAGTACAGTCGCACCAAACACCACACTACACTACACCCCCCCCCCCGTCACTTATTAACCCCTTATAAACCCCTGATCACCCATGATCACCCCATATAAACTCCCTGATCACCCCCCTGTCATTGATCACCGCCCTGTCATTGATCACCCCCCTGTCAGGCTCCGTTCAGACGTCCGTATGATTTTTACGGATCCACGGATACATGGATCGGATCCGCAAAAAGCATACGGACGTCTGAATGGAGCCTTACAAGGGGGTGATCAATCACAGGCGGGTGATCACCCATATACACTCCCTGATCACCCCCTGTCATTGATCACCCCCCTGTCATTGATCACCCCCCTGTAAGGCTCCATTCAGACGTCCGCATGATTTTTACGGATCCATGGATACATGGATCGGATCCGCAAAACACATGCGGACGTCTGAATGGAGCCTTACAGGGGGTGATCAATGACAGGCGGGTGATCACCCATATACACTCCCTGATCACCCCCCTGTCATTGATAACCCCCCTGTAAGGCTCCATTCAGACGTCCGCATGCGTTTTGTGGATCCGATCCATGTATCCATGGATCCGTAAAAAATCATGCGGATGTCTGAATGGAGCCTTACAGGAGGGGTGATCATTGACAGGGGGGTGATCACCCTGATCACCCCCTGTCATTGATAACCCCCCTGTAAGGCTCCATTCAGACGTCCGCATGCGTTTTGTGGATCCGATCCATGTATCCATGGATCCATAAAAAATCATGCGGATGTCTGAATGGAGCCTTACAGGGGGGGTGATCAGTGACAGGGGGTGATCACCCTGATCACCCCCTGTCATTGATAACCACCCTGTAAGGCTCCATTCAGACGTCCGCATGTGTTTTGTGGATCCGATCCATGTATCCATGGATCCGTAAAAAATCATGCGGATGTCTGAATGGAGCCTTACAGGGGGGGTGATCAGTGACAGGGGGGTGATCACCCTGATCACCCCCTGTCATTGATAACCCCCCTGTAAGGCTCCATTCAGACGTCCGCATTTGTTTTGTGGATCCGTTCCATGTATCCATGGATCCGTAAAAAATCATGCGGATGTCTGAATGGAACCTTACAGGGGGGGTGATCATTGACAGGGGGGTGATCACCCTGATCACCCCCTGTCATTGATAACCCCCCTGTAAGGCTCCATTCAGACGTCCGCATGTGTTTTGTGGATCCGATCCATGTATCCATGGATCCGTAAAAATCATGCGGATGTCTGAATGGAGCCTTACAGGGGGGTGATCAATGACAGGGGGGTGATCAGGGAGTCTATATGGGTGATCACCCCCCTGTCATTGATCACCCCCCTGTCATTGATCACCCCCCTGTCATTGATCACCCCCCCCCCCCCCCCCCCGGTAAGGCTCCATTCAGACTTTTTTTGGCGACAAAAAATAAAAAATTCTAGGAACTCGCCATGCCCCTCACGGAATACCTTGGGGTGTCTTCTTTCCAAAATGGGGTCACTTGTGGCGTAGTTATACTGCCCTGGCAATTTAGGGGCCCAAATGTGTGAGAAGAACTTTGCAATCAAAATGTGTAAAAAATGCCCTGCAAAATCCGAAAGGTGCACTTTGGAATATGTGCCCCTTTGCCCACCTTGGCAGCAAAAAAGTGTGACACATCTGGTATCGCCGTACTCAGGAGAAGTTGGGCAATGTGTTTTGGGGTGTCATTTTACATATACCCATGCTGGGTGAGAAAAATATCTTGGTCAAATGCCAACTTTGTATAAAAAAATGGGAAAAGTTGTCTTTTGCCAAGATATTTCTCTCACCCAGCATGGGTATATGTAAAATGACACCCCAAAACACATTCCCCAACTTCTCCTGAGTACGGCGATACCAGATGTGTGACACTTTTTTGATGCCAAGGTGGGCAAAGGGGCACATATTCCAAAGTGCACCTTTCGGATTTCACCGGTCATTTTTTACAGATTTTGATTGTAAAGTACTTCTCACACATTTGGGCCCCTAAATTGCCAGGGCAGTATAACTACCCCACAAGTGACCCCATTTTGGAAAGAAGACACCCCAAGGTATTCCGTGAGGGGCATGGCGAGTTCCTAGAATTTTTTATTTTTTGTCGCAAGTTAGTGGAATATGAGACTTTGTAAGGAAAAAAGAGAAAAAAAAAATCATCATTTTCCGCTAACTTGTAAATAAAAAATTCTAGGAACTCGCCGTGCCCCTCACGGAATACCTTGGGGTGTCTTCTTTCCAAAATGGGGTCACTTGTGGCGTAGTTATACTGCCCTGGCAATTTAGGGGCCCAAATGTGTGAGAAGTACTTTACAATCAAAATCTGTAAAAAATGACCGGTGAAATCCGAAAGGTGCACTTTGGAATATGTGCCCCTTTGCCCACCTTGGCAGCAAAAAAGTGTGACACATCTGGTATCGCCGTTCTCAGGAGAAGTTGGGGAATGTGTTTTGGGGTGTCATTTTACATATACCCATGCTGGATGAGAGAAATATCTTGGCAAAAGACAACTTTTCCAATTTTTTTATACAAAGTTGGCATTTGACCAAGATATTTTTCTCACCCAGCATGGGTATATGTAAAATGACACCCCAAAACACATTGCCCAACTTCTCCTGAGTACGGCGATACCAGATGTGTCACACTTTTTTGCTGCCAAGGTGGGCAAAGGGGCACATATTCCAAAGTGCACCTTTCGGATTTTGCAGGGCATTTTTTACACATTTTGATTGCAAAGTTCTTCTCACACATTTGGGCCCCTAAATTGCCAGGGCAGTATAACTACCCCACAAGTGACCCCATTTTGGAAAGAAGACACCCCAAGGTATTCTGTGAGGGGCATGGTGAGTTCCTAGAATTTTTTATTTTTTGTCGCAAGTTAGTGGAATATGAGACTTTGTAAGAAAAAAATAAAAATAAAAAATCATCATTTTCCGCTAACTTGTGACAAAAAATAAAAAGTTCTATGAACTCACTATGCCCATCAGCGAATACCTTAGGGTGTCTACTTTCCGAAATGGGGTCATTTGTGGGGGTTTTCTACTGTTTGGGCATTGTAGAACCTCAGGAAACATGACAGGTGCTCAGAAAGTCAGAGCTGTTTCAAAAAGCGGAAATTCACATTTTTGTACCATAGTTTGTAAATGCTATAACTTTTACCCAAACCATTTTTTTTTGCCCAAACATTTTTTTTTATCAAAGACATGTAGAACTATAAATTTAGCGAAAAATTTATATATGGATGTCGTTTTTTTTGCAAAATTTCACAGCTGAAAGTGAAAAATGTCATTTTTTTGCAAAAAAATCGTTACATTTTGATTAATAACAAAAAAAGTAAAAATGCCAGCAGCAATGAAATACCACCAAATGAAAGCTCTATTAGTGAGAAGAAAAGGAGGTAAAATTCATTTGTATGGTAAGTTGCATGACCGAGCGATAAACGGTGAAAGTAGTGTAGTGCCGAAGTGTAAAAAGTGCTCTGGTCATGAAGGGGGTTTCACCTAGCGGGGCTGAAGTGGTTAAAGGGGTGGTTACTGTGAAAGTCACTTTTAAAGGGGCGGTCACAGTGAAAGTTACTGTTAAAGGGGCGGTCACTGTGAAAGTCACTGTTAAAGGTGCATTCACTGTAAAAGTCACTGTTAAAGGGGTGGCCACTGTAAAAGTCACTGTTAAAGGGGCGGTCACTGTTAAAGGGGCGGCAACCGTGAAAGTCACTGTTAAAGGGGCAGTCACTGTTAAAGGGGTGGCCACTGTGTAAGTCACTGTTAAAGGGGAGGCCACTGTGAAAGTCACTGTTAAAGGGGCAGTCACTGTGAAAGTCACTGTTAAAGGGGCAGCCACTGGGAAAGTCAGTGTTAAAGGGGCGGTCACTGTGAAAGTCAGTGTTGAAGGGACGGTCACTGTGAAAGTCACAGTTAAGGGGCTGCCACTGTTAAAGGGGCGGTCACTGTGAAAGTCAATGTTAATGGGGCGGTAACGGTGAAAGTCACTTTTAAAGGGGCGGGCGATATAAAGGTCACTGTTAAAGGGACGGTCACTGTGAAAGTCACTGTTAAAGGGGCGGTCACTGTGAAAGTCACTGTTAAAGGGGCGGTCACTGTGAAAGTCACTGTTAAAGGGGCGGTCACAGTGAAAGTCAGTGTTAAAGGGGCGGTCACTGTGAAAATGACAGTTGAAGGGGCAGCCACTGTTAAAGGGGCGGTCACTGTGAAAGTCCCCTTAGGGACTTAGGGTGCACCGGTACGCCCTGTTTCCCGAGTCCTTAAGGACCCAGGGCGTACCGGTACGTCCTGTGTAGTTTTGATCACTGCCGCATGGCCGGCAGTGATCGGAACAGGGTGCCTGTTGAAATCGTTCAGCAGGCACCCTGTGACAATGCCTAGGGGGGGTCCTGTGACCCCCCCCCCCCACATTGCCGATCGCTACAAACTGCAGGTCAATTTAGACCTGCAGTTTTTAGCGCTTATGCAAGTTTCTGATCCCTGCGGTCCTAGATTTCTATGTTAACTCCCCCCCCTGCAGCCCTCTGTGTTTTTGTGCCTGCGGGCGCAGAGGGGGGGGGATTGCGGGTGGTGCAGGAGGCGGGAGGCGTGCGGCAGTGTGGGGGACGGGTGCGCGATCTTCCGCCCGCCTCTCGTTTAGTTTCAGGATGGCCGAGCAGTTGACACTGCTGACACTCCGATTCAAACGGCAGACATCTGTGCAGATGTCCGCCGTTTTAACTCCTTACATGCCGCGGTCCGTAGGGACCGCTGTATGGAAGAGGTTAAGAGGGAGGGAGCTCCCTCCCTCTCCCATCGGAGGGCTGCTGTGCCTTTGCAGCCCCCAGACAGGATGGGGTGACAGAGGGAGGGAGCCCTCCTCCCTCCCCTTCCCCGACTGCTCAGTTGTGGCAGACGGGGAAGGTTTCCATGGCAACAGGACGCCTTCTCAGGCATCCTGCTGTCCATGGTGCTGAACAGATCTGTGCTAAAGGCAGAGATCTGTTCAGACAAAGTGTGAATGAAATACAGTGCAGTACACTATATAGTGTACTGTACTGTATTATACAGACATCAGACCCACAGGATCTTCAAGAACCAAGTGGGTCTGGGTAAAAAAAAATGTTAAAGAAGTAAAAAAACAAAAAAACATTTATCCCTGATTAAAAATTTAAAAAAATAAAATTCCCTACACATGTTATATATCACTGCGTCTGTAACGACCTGATCTATAAAACGGTCATGTTACATTTCCCGCATGGTGAACGCCATAAAAAATAAAAAGTAAAAACTATGATGAAATTGAAATTTTGCTCACCTTACTTCCAAAAAAAGGTAATAAAAGTAATCAAAAAAGTCGTATGTACGCCAAAATAGTACCATTAAAACCGTCGTCTCATCCCACAAAAATGAGCCCCTACATGAGACAATGGCCCAAAAAATAAAAATACTATGGCTCTCAGACTATGCAGACACAAAAAAATGTTTTTGTTTCAAAAATGATATTATTGTGTAAAACCTTAATAAATAAAAAAAAAGGTACACATATTAGGTATTTCCATGTCCGTAAGAACCTGCTCTATAAAAATATCACATGATCTATCCCATGAACAACGTAAAAATAAAAATGGTGTAAAAAGAGCCATAATTTTGTCACCTTACTTTCAAAAAAAGGTAATAAAAGTAATAAAAAAAAAGTCGCATGTACAGTCGTGGCCAAAAGTTTTGAGAATTAAATAAATATTGTAAATTGGAAAAGTTGCTGCTTAATTTTTTATAATAGCAATTTGCATATACTCCAGAATGTTATGAAGATTGATCAGATGAATTGCATAGTCCTTCTTTGCCATGAAAATTAACTTAATCCCCAAAAAAACTTTCCACTGCATTTCATTGGTGTCATTAAAGGACCTGCTGAGATCATTTCAGTAATTGTCTTGTTAACCCAGGTGAGAATGTTGACGAGCACAAGGCTGGAGATCATTATGTCAGGCTGATTGGGTTAAAATGGCAGACTTGACCTGTTAAAAGGAGGTTGATGCTTGAAATCATTGTTCTTCCATTGTTAACCATGGTGACCTGCAAAGAAACGCGTGCAGCCATCATTGCGTTGCACAAAAATGGCTTCACAGGCAAGGATATTGTGGCTACTAAGATTGCACCTCAATCAACAATTTATAGGATCATCAAGAACTTCAAGGAAAGAGGTTCAATTCTTGTTAAGAAGGCTTCAGGGTGTCCAAGAAAGTCCAGCAAGCGCCAGGATCGTCTCCTAAAGAGGATTCAGCTGCGGGGTCGGAGTGCGACCAGTGCAGAGCTTGCTCAGGAATGGCAGCAGGCAGGTGTGAGCGCATCTGCACGCACAGTGAGGCAAAGACTTTTGGAAGATGGCCTGGTGTCAAGAAGGGCAACAAAGAAGCCACTTCTCTCCAAAAAAATATCAGGGACAGATTGATCTTCTGCAGAAAATATGGTGAATGGACTGCTGAGGACTGGGGCAAAGTCGTATTCTCTGATGAAGTCTCTTTCCAATTGTTTGGGGCATCAGGAAAAAGGCTTGTCCGGAGAAGAAAAGGTGAGCGCTACCATCAGTCCTGTGTCATGCCAACAGTAAAGCATCCTGAGACCATTCATGTGTGGGGTTGCTTCTCATCCAAGGGAGTGGGCTCACTCACAATTTTTCCCCAAAACACAGCCATGAATAAAGAATGGTACCAAAACACCCTCCAACAGGAACTTCTTCTAGCAATCCAACAACAGTTTGGTGAAGAACAATGCATTTTCCAGCACGATGGAGCACCGTGCCATAAGGCAAAAATGATAACTGAGTGGCTCGGGGACCAAAACGTTGACATTTTGGGTCCATGGCCTGGAAACTCCCGAGAAGGGCCAACACTGCAAATACTGACTCTTTGCATAAATGTCATGTAATTGTCGATAAAAGCCTTTGAAACGTATGAAGTGCGTGTAATTATATTTCACTACATCACAGAAACAACTGAAACAAAGATCTAAAAGCATTTTAGCAGCAAACTTTGTGAAAACTAATATTTGTGTCATTCTCAAAACTTTTGGCCACGACTGTACTCCAAAATCATACCATTAAAACAGTCATCTCATCCTGCAAAAAATGAGACCCTAACTAAGACAATCGCCCAAAAAATAAAAAAATCTATGGCTCTCAGACTATGGAGACACTAAAATGATTTTTTTTGTTTCAAAAATGAAATTATTGTGTAAAACTTAAATAAATTAAGTAAACATATTAGGTATCCCTGCGTCCGCAACAACCTGCTCTATAAAAATAGTACATGATCTAATCTGTCAGAGGAACGTTGTGAATAATAAAAAATAAAAATGGTGCCAAAACAGGCATTTTTTGGCAAGTTTTCCATTCTAATCCATTTTTCTGTAACGAAGCAAGGGTTAACAGCCAAACAAAACTCAATATTTATTGCCCTGATTCTTTAGTTTTCAGAAACACCCCATATGTGGTCGTAAACCTCTGTACGGGCACATAGCAGGGCGCAGAAGGAAAGGAATGCCATATGGATTTTGGAAGGCAGTTTTTGCTGGACTTGTTTTTTGACACCATGTCCCATTTGAAGCCCCCCTGATGCACCCCTAGAGTAAAAACTCCCAAAAGTGACCCCATTTAAGAAACTACACCCCTCAAGATATTCAAAACTGATTTTACAAACTTTGTTAACCCTTTAAGTGTTCCACAAGAGTCAATGGCAATTGGAGATGAAATTTCAGAATTTCTATTTTTTGTTACTTTGCTTCACAAAAAGTGTAATATAGAGCAACCAAAAATCATATGTACCCTAAAATAGTACCAAAACAACTGCCACCTTATCCCGTAGTTTCCAAAATGGGGTCACGTTTTTGGAGTTTCTACTCTAGAGGTGCATCAGTGGGCTTCAAATGGGACATGGTGTAAATAAACCACACGGCGTTCCTTTCCCTCTACGCCCTGACGTGGGGCCGTAGAGTGGTAAACGACCACATATTGGGTGTTTCTGTAAACCGCAGAGTCAGGGCAATAAATATAGAGTTTTGTTTGGCTGTTAACCCTTGCTTTGTTAGTGGAAAAAATTGATTAAAATGGAAAATTTTGCAAAAAATTTTAATTCTGAAACTTCATCTCCATTTACCATCAACTCTTGGGGAACACCTAAAGGGTTAATAATGTTTGTAAAATCAGTTTTGAATACCTTGAGGGGTGTAGTTTCTAGAATGGGGCTACTTTTGGGTGGTTTCTATTATGTAAGTCTCACAAAGTGACTTCAGACCTGAACTGGTCCCTAAAAAGTGGGTTTTTGAAAATTTCTGAAATTTTTTAAGATTTGCATCTAAACTTCTAAGCCTTGTAACGTCCCCAAAAAATAAAATGTCATTCCCAAAATGATCCAAACATAAAGTAGATATATGGGGGAATGTAAACTAAAAGCTATTTTTGGAGGTATTACTATGTATTATAGAAGTAGAGAAATTGAAACTTGGAAATTTGCAAATTTTTTAAAAATTTTGGCAAATTTGGTATTTTTTTATAAATAAAAATGAAGTCAAAGCGTTTTAAAGTTATCACCACATAAAGTGACACTGGTCAGATTTGCAAAAAATGGCCAAGTCCTTAAGGTGAAATAGGGCTGAGTCCTTAAGGGGTTAAAGGGGCGGTCACTGTGAAAGTCACTGTTAAGGGGGCGGTCACTGTGAAAGTCACTGTTAAAGGGGAGGTTACTGTGAAAGTCACTGTTAAAGGGGCGCTCACTGTGAAAGTCACTGTTAAAAGGGGGGTCACTGAAAGTCACTGTTAAAGGGGCGGTCACTCTGAAAGTCACTGTTAAAGGGGCGGTCACTGTGAAAGTTTAAGGGGCGGTCACTCTGAAAGTCACTGTTAAAGTCACTGTTAAAGGGGCGGTCACTGTAAAAGTCACTGTTAAAGGGGCGGTTACTGTGAAAGTCACTGTTAAAGAAGCGGTCACTGTAAAAGTCACTGTTAAAGGGGCAGCCACTGTTAAAGGGACAGGCACTGTGAAAGTCACTATTAAAGGGGCAGCCACTGTAAAGGTCACTGTTAAAGGGGCGGCCACTAAAAAGGTCAGTGTTAAAGGGGTGGTCAATACTAAAGGGGCGGGCACTGTTAAAGGGGTGGGCACTGTGGAGGTCACTGTAAAAGGGGCAGGCACTGTAAAAGGAGCAGGCACTGTGAAGGTCATTGTTAAAGGGGCGGGCACTGTGGAGGTCAATGTTAAAGCGGCGGGCACTGTGGAGGTCATTGTTAAAGGGGCGGGTACTGTAGAGGTCACTGTTATGGGGGAAACAGTCGATATCTTTTTACGACACACAGAAACATAAAATGAAATAGATGAAATATACCTGTGCGAAGCCGGGTCCTTCTGCTAGTATATATATAAAAATTTGTTTCTGTCTGTCTGTCTAGACGTCTGTCTGGACGTTCTTTATGTGCAACCAAACGACTGGACCGATCTTCACCAAATTTGGCACACAGGTACATCGAGTGTCTGGGAAGGTTTTAGACCGGGTCTCAGCTCTCTAGGACGTACCGTTCCTGAGATATTCCCCAAAAATAACCCACATTAGCCAATACAAGCCTGCAAGTCTTTCTCTTCAAATCCCAACTGCCATAAACACAGTTTTACTCCAGGTTTCCATAACAAACCAGCCATTTTTCTTTACTGCTTAAAGGGGCAGGCACTGTGTCTCAGCTCTCTAGGACGTACTGTTCCTGAGATATTCCCAAAAAATGACCTGCATTAGCCAATAGAAGCCAGAAAGCCTTTCACTTAAAGGGAACCTGTCACCGGGATTTTGTGTATAGAGCTGAGGACATGAGTTGCTAGATTGCAGCTAGCACATCCGCAATACCCAGTCCCCATAGCTCTGTGTGCTTTTATTGTGTAAAAAACCCGATTTGATATATATGCAAATTAACCTTAGATGAGTAAGGGACAGGACTCATCTCAGGTTAATTTGCATATGTATCAAATAGTTTTTTTTACACAATAAAAGCACACAGAGCTATGGGGACGGGGTATTGCGGATGTGCTAGCGGCCATCTAGCAACCCATGCCCTCATCTCTATACACAAAATCCCGGTGACAGGCTCCCTTTAAATCTGAACTGCCATTTACACATGTCCCTTATTAGCCAATAGAAGCTTGCAGGTCCTGCTCCAGGTTGCCATACCAAATGATCACAGGTTTTAGCAGTTCGCAGGTCCTTAAATATTCAGTCATATGACGTATGACAGCACAACTACACTGCTACATGCATGGGGGCAGGGGCCACTATTAAACGGACAGGCGCTGTGGAGTTCACTGTTAAAGGTGCGGGCACTGTGGAGGTCACTGTTAAAGGGTGGGCACTGTGAAGGTCACTGTTAAAGGGGCGGGCACTGTAGAAGTCATTGTTAAAGGGGCGGGTACTGTGGAGGTTACTGTTAAAGGGGTGGCCACTATAAAGGTCACTGTTAAAGGGTGGTCAATGTTAAAGGGGCGGGCACTGTGGAGGTTACTGTTAAAGGGGCAGTTACTGTGAAAGTCACTGTTATGGGGGCGGGCACTGTGAAGATCACTGTTAAAGGGCGGCCACTATTAAAAGGACGGAAAATGTGGAGGTCACTGTTAAAGGGATCGGCACTGTGGAGGTCACTGTTAAAGGGACGGTCACTGTTGAAGGGGTGGGCATTGTGGAGGTCACTGTTAAAGGAGTGGGCACTATAGAAGTCACTATTAAAGGGGCGGGCACTGTGGAGATCACTGGTAAAGGGGCGGGCACTATGGAGGTCTCTGTTAAAGGGGCGGGCACTGTGGAAGTCACTGTTAAAGGGGCGGGCACTGTGGAGGTCACTTTTAAAGGGGCGGGCACTGTGGAGGTCTCTGTTAAAGGGGTGGGCACCGTGGAAGTCACTGTTAAAGGGGAGGGCACTGTGGAAGTTACTGTTAAAGTGGCGAGCACTGTGAAGGTCACTGTTAAAGGGGCAGCCACTATGAAGGTCACTGTTAAAGGTGTGGTCAGTGTTAAAGGGGTGGGCACTGTGGAGGTCATTGTTAAAGGGACAGGCACTGTGGAGGTCATTGTTAAAGGGGCGGGTACTGTAGAGGTCACTGTTATGGGGGAAACTGTTGATCTTTTTACGACACACAGAAACAAAAATGAAATGTATGAAATATACCTGTGCGAAGCCGGGTCCTTCTGCTAGTGTATATATATATATAGTGTGTAATGTCCTGACAATTTGCCTAGAGAGAGACAGTCTACAGAGAGTTATGAATGTAGGAAACATGTCGGCCGCTTCACTACGAGATCACTACGTGCTTAGTGAAAAACTACAGATGTACACCTATGTGTTCAGAGACCTTAACTGGACAACAGTATGTAGTTTTATGGTGTATGAAACTATATAAAGTAAAAAATATATTTGTACTGTGAAGCTAAAAGCGTTAAAAAAGGCTAATGGAAAAATGATGACCAAATTTCAAGCTTGCTATTTGTCATCATCTTTTCAGTTACCCATTAAAAGCTAGCACTATTAAGGAATCTCATATTTTTTTATTTTTTATCTTTAAACGATCTAGGCCTACATTTGTCTACCTCTGGGCTTATGTTCGGCACGACCATTCCAAACTGTCTCACCAAATGTACTTGCCAAACACAGTGCACATTTAGCCCTAGATGTCTATTAAGAGTGGCACAGAGGGCATTTATCACTGATCCACAGGACAGGTCATACATGTATGATCTCTGCGGGCCCCACTGCTGGGACCCCCAACGGATGGTGATTAATGTCCTTTATGCCAGCAGGTTCTCTCATGTACAGCATTACCAGCTCATGAATGTGGAGTTTTACTAAAATAACTATGGGGCACATTTACTTTTAGATGCCGGTTTTAATAAACCCCTAAGCTGGCGGTGGCGCCGGCCTCTTCATAACCGCAGCTTCCTAGTCATCTTACATTTCGACCTTTTTCTACGTCTGAAATGGGTAGAGAATGGTATATAACGCGAGCTTGCCGGCCCGTCCCCTTCACTGCCACGCACACTTTTTTAGACCTGGTGTGAGCGGGGAGAAGTCACAGATTGTGGCACAACTAGCCGTTGCTGCAATCTGCGCCTGAAATACGCCTAATATAGGTATAATTCAGCTTAATAAATTACCCCCTATGTCTTAACCACTTCCTGACCGCCCATAAACTATAAACATCCAGGGGGTCGGGATTATTCTCTGAATGGACGTTCTAGAATGGCCATTCAGAGATTGCAGCTGTACGCTAATCATGCAGCTGCTGAGCAGGGGGCCCATTGTCAGGGACAGCAGGGACCCCCCCGGGGGGAGGCAGGGACCGTTCCTTAGGGCTCATGTACATGACCGTATGTATTTTGCGGTCCGCAATAAAATACGGATGACGTCTATGTGCATTCTGTATTTTGCGGAACTGAACAACTGGCCCCTAATAGAACAGTACTATCCTTGTCTGTAATGCGGACCATAATAGAACATGTTCTGTTTTTTTGCGGAATGGTCATACGGACATACGGAAACAGAGTAACTTCCGTTTTTTGTGTGGACCCATTGAAATGAATGGTTCTGCAAAAAAAAACTGAACGGACACGGAAAGAAAATACGTTTGTGTGCATGAGCCCTTAAAAGCAGAGATTCAAATTTAGAAAATAGTGAATTTTGAAAAAAATTTGATAGAGGTAAAACATATTGACTCAAATTTACCATTAACATGACGTACAATGTGTCACAAAAAAACAATCTCAGAATGGCCTGGATAAGTAAAAGCGTACCAAAGTTATTACCACATAAAGTGACACATATCAGATTTGCTCATTTAGGCCTGGTCAGGAAGGGGGTAACTGGCCAGGTCTGGAAGTGGTTAAATGTGTAAGGCCCCCTGCACAGGAACGTAATTCACTTGAATGGGCCCGCAAGCCGGGAGATGCGGAATGGAACCCTACGAAAGCACTACGGAGTGCTTCCGCGGGGTTTCGTCCCGTTCTTCCGTTCCGCAAAAAGATAGAACATGTCCTATCTTTTTGCGGAACGGCCAGTTCGCGGACCCGGTGCGGCTGCCCCACGGAGTGTGTTCGTGCATTGCAGCCCGTGCGTGTGCAGGGGGCCTAAGGTTGTAAATGACTGATTAGTACTCTCAATGCTGTGGTTTTGTAATGGTGCAGACACATTTGTTTTCCACCACTTAATGGTAATGCAATGTATTTGGGTGGGTGCTGTCCTGTGCACTACCCCTAGGAGTCATCCCCCTCCTTTGTGTATGCTCCTTTTGTGTGCATTCCTGCACCTGACTGGCACTACACCCGGGGCACCCTGCAGGCATAGCAGTGCTGTGTACAGGCACCCTTCACACTGGCTGGAGGGTATGGAATTCTTCAGCTATCCCATTGTCTGCAGGACTATTCACATGTACGCTAATCAGTGAAAAGTGTGGATACAAGGCACCTCAAGCGCTCTAGAAAGGACACTGAGGACATTTGTGGTGGTATATATCGCTAGGATATGCTATTACCGTGTTTATAAGCCCCTACCCTGAAAATAAGACCTAGCCCGATTTTGCAGGGTTTTGGGAGTAGGGCTTAAATATAAGCCCTACTCCAAAAATAAGCCCTAGATAAATGTTACATTTATGGAAGTGTGGGTGATTCAGCAGCTCAGAAGCGCTCACTAGTGGCTCCTGAGCTGCCCGGGCGGGCAGGACCTCGGCGCCGGAAAGCTCCGCTCTCCCAGCTGATCGGAGGCAGGCAGGAGTTACAGCAGTGCAGGCTGCCAGCACTTAGCCTTCATACATCGCGGCTGGCGGCTTCACTAAATGCAAAATGATGCCGGCAGCCGTGTTTCCATTTACCGCACGGGTACATCGCTGGACGGCTTCTCTACCCTGTACTGCTGTCAGCCCGCACGTTCTAACAATGAGTCAGCAGGAGGATGTCCTTCTCCTCGCTGCTGTGTGATTGTTGTTAATGGAGCCAAAATTGGCTTTACACTTTTTTTCGGAGAAAAAAATAATATAAGACCCTATCTTCTTTTCGGAGAAACACGGTAACGTAACCTCTGGGACCTGCTCCTGTCTCCAGAACGGGACCTCCAAAGTGAACAGAGAACAGCTGATTATATGTAGCCTCCCTCAAATCATTTCTATGGGAGTTCCAAAAATATCCAGGTGCTGGCTCAGTAGTCCCGTAGAGATGAATGGAGTGGTGGCTGCGTTTGCACTCTACATTTATTTCTATTGGACTTCCAAAATAGCTGAGCGCCCCCTTGTCTGGTACTTTCTGGACTCCCATATGTGAATGGAAAGCATGCTGTGCACTAATGTATTGTGATTGTCTATATTGCTTCCTTTTGCTGGCTTGATTAATTTTCCCATTCCATTATACAATGCTTGTTTCCATGGTTATGACCACCCTGCAATCCAGCAGTGGTGGTCGTGCTTGCACACTAAAGGAAAAAGTTCCGGCATATGTGCGCTCCCACGTTCATGGCCACCTGACAACCCCTTTAATACAAGGCACTTACTAATGTATTGTGATTCTCCATATTGCTTCCTTTGCTGGCTAGATTCATTTTTCCATCACATTATACACTGCTTGTTTCCATGGTTACGACAACCCTGCAATCCAGCAGTGGTGGTCGCGCTTACACACTATAGGAAAAAGCACCAGCCAGTAAGAGCTTCCACGGTCCTGGCCACCAGAAAGGCCAGCACTTTTTCCTATAGTACAAGCACGACCACCATTAATGGATTGCAGGGTGGTCATAACCATGGAAACAAGCAGTGTATAATCATGTGATGGAAAAATGTATCCATCCAGCAAAGGAAGCAATATGGACAATGACAATACATTAGTAATTGCCTTATATTCATTTCCTCTGCATAATAAATGCTGTTTGATGAAGTGACACAACCCCTTTAAGGACCCAGAGATGGGACCTGCCCCTATCTGACATATGCCACCAATATCCAAGGTGGCACAACCCCTTTAGGGTAGTTCCACACAAGCGTTACAATCATCCAGCAGAGGAACAGCCCGCCGGAGTTCATTGTATCCATCATAGCTAGAACACTGCCAGACCTCGTTGACTATGATGTGACCTGGCGCAGATTCCAGGATTTGGCAAACAAAACCACTGCTATCACCAGCTTTTGTCCGGGCAAATCCTGGCACTAGTGCCCCGAACCCATCCTATTCTCTGGATAGGACATCAGTATTTGATAGGTGGAGGTCCGACACATAGGACCTCCACCGATCAGCTGTTTTATAAGACATCAGGGGCCTTCGCTCAACTTTTTCTAGGCCAGTGACGACACGTTCATCAGTCATTGAATGGGGTCCCAGGCAAGGGTCATGTTTACATATACATACAACATATACACTCACCTAAAGAATTATTAGGAACACCATACTAATACGGTGTTGGACCCCCTTTTGCCTTCAGAACTGCCTTAATTCTACGTGGCATTGATTCAACAAGGTGCTGATAGCATTCTTTAGAAATGTTGGCCCATATTGATAGGATAGCATCTTGCAGTTGATGGAGATTTGAGGGATGCACATCCAGGGCATGAAGCTCCCGTTCCACCACATCCCAAAGATGCTCTATTGGGTTGAGATCTGGTGACTGTGGGGGCCATTTTAGTACAGTGAACTCATCGTCATGTTCAAGAAACCAGTTTGAAATGATTCGAGCTTTGTGACATGGTGCATTATCCTGCTGGAAGTAGCCATCAGAGGATGGGTACATGGTGGTCATGAAGGGATGGACATGGTCAGAAACAATGCTCAGGTAGCCCGTGGCATTTAAACAATAAAGGGGCCTAAAGTGTGCCCAGAAAACATCCCCCACACCATTACACCACCACCACCAGCCTGCACAGTGGTAACAAGGCATGATGGATACATGTTCTCATTCTGTTTACGCCAAATTCGGACTCTACCATTTGAATGTCTCAACAGAAATCAAGACTCATCAGACCAGGCAACATTTTTCTAGTCTTCAACAGTCCAATTTTGGTGAGCTTGTGCAAATTGTAGCCTCTTTTTAGTGGAGATGAGTGGTACCCGGTGGGGTCTTCTGCTGTTGTAGCCCAACTTTCTTTCCCATTCTGACATTCAGTTTGGAGTTCAGGAGATTGTCTTGACCAGGACCACAACCCTACATGCATTGAAGCAACTGCCATGTGATTGGTTGACTAGATAATCGCATTAATGAGAAATAGAACAGGTGTTCCTAATAATTCTTTAGGTGAGTGTATATGCAACACACATAAATACAGCACATACATGGCACACATACATAAATACACCATATATACACTACACACACAGACCGCCCAACTAAGGAGCGAAACTATCAGCGGTGTGCGAAGCAATGGAAGTGAGCATCTCCAGCTGCCTCTCCGCCACCAGATTGGGACTCCGCTGGAAACATGGTTCTCCGATCCAGTTGTAATTTTAACAACCGGATCTGGAGAACCTGAGGGAACTATCAGATACTGATGACTAGCATTGAGCTTCGGATCCAAGATCGAGTCGTTCCAAATTTTGTGGGAATGTTGTGCGGAGAGCAGGCGAAGTGAGCTATCACCGAAGTCTAACACTGGCGTTTTAGCTTTCCGTTTGTGAGATCCGTTCAGGGCTCTCACAAGCGCTCCAAAACCAGAATCAGTTTTGCCCTAATGCATTCTGTATGGAAAAGGACACGCTCAGAATCAGTTTGCCTCCGTTCTGTCTCCATTCCACTCTGGAGGCGGACACCAAAACGCTGTCCGCCTCCAGATGGATCCGTCATGGCTATAGAAGACATAGTACAATCGGATCTGTTCATGACGGAAGCAGGCGGTTGTATTATTGAAACGGAAGCATTTTTGCAGATCCATGACGGTGATGTGACAGTAACCTTAGGAACTCAACACTACTGACGACGAGGGCTGTCAGTGTGGGGCACATTGGGGGTCATTTACAAGGACCAATTTTTGGCCTCAGTCTTTATGTCCCCTAATCGCGTGCGACTCCGCAGTCCATAAGTCTGGAGTAAAAACTACACACGAAGTCACAAAACCGCGTCTTGACGATTTTTTTTTACAGACGTAACGCACTACGTGAATGAGCCCCATTTTCGTCAATGGGACAAGAGCTGACATGCGATTTTCTTCAGGAACCATTAATCGCAGCGTATCAGTTCATTGCGGGGGCAGTGCGGCACCGAGCAGGTGACGGCGGGCTCCGTGTGAGGGTGACCGGCTGAGGCTGCTGCTGCCCCGGGACGAGCCTCACACGTTCCTCCTCTTCTCCAGAGGAGGTGACAACTAGAACTACCGACTAGACTGAGCTGTACTGACGGTGTCCTCCTATCACAGCGGCGGCCCCTCCCCCCGGGCCCGGTGATTGGCTGGTACAAATGTCGCGCCCGCCCCACTCTCTCACGGCAAGGCGGCTGTTGATGTTTGAAATGCGGAAAGGGGGCGTGGCTTACTGGCTTGGGGAGAGCGGGTGGCGGAGGGGGACGAGTGTGGCGGAGTGGACAGGGACGGGTGACGGGGAAGAGGTTTCCGGGCAGAGGTGAGTGATGGCGGCGCGGAGGAACTTTTTCTTCAGTTTCAGGCTGTTTTCGTAGTGTATGAGCTCCGGGGATACTTGTACTACTGGGGCCGCAGTGTGTGGGGAGGACGGGCTGTGTAACCCCCCTCATGCCAGGGCGTACAATGAGAAGACGAGGTGGAGTCAGCGTCACCCGGTGGTCAGGACGTGGACTCCCGGTCATAGGGACAATGCTGGAGACTAGATACATATGTATATGCTGTGTGCAGGACTGGCCATATACATAGGTGCACGGCTGTGTGCAGGACTAGTACTGTATATAGGTGCACGGCTGTGTGCAGGACTGGTACTGTATATAGGTATACGCTGTGTGCAGGACTAGTACTGTATATAGGTATACGCTGTGTGCAGGACTGGTACTGTATATAGGTATACGCTGTGTGCCACCAGTAATGAGACTAGTACTGTATATAGGTACACGCTGTGTGCAGGACTAGTACTGTATATAGGCATACGCTGTGGGCCACCAGTAATGGGACTAGTACTGTATATAGGTATACGCTGTGTGCAGGACTAGTACTGTATATAGGTATACGCTGTGTGCAGGACTAGTACTGTATATAGGTATACGCTGTGTGCAGGACTAGTACTGTATATAGGTATACGCTGTGTGCAGGACTAGTACTGTATATAGGTATACGCTGTGTGCAGGACTAGTACTGTATATAGGTATACGCTGTGTGCAGGACTAGTACTGTATATAGGTATACGCTGTGTGCAGGACTAGTACTGTATACAGGTATACGCTGTGTGCAGGACCAGTACTGTATATAGGTATACGCTGTGTGCAGGACTAGTACTGTATATAGGTATACGCTGTGTGCCACCAGTAATGGGACTAGTACTGTATATAGGTATACGCTGTGTGCCACCAGTAATGTCACTAGTACTGTATATAGGTATACGCTGTGTGCCACCAGTAATGTCACTAGTACTGTATATAGGTATATGCTGTGTGCAACCAGTAATGTCACTAGTACTGTATATAGGTATACGCTGTGTGCCACCAGTAATGTCACTAGTACTGTATACAGGTATACGCTGTGTGCCACCAGTAATGTCACTAGTACTGTATACAGGTGTACGCTGTGTGCCACCAGTAATGGGACTAGTACTGTATACAGGTGTACGCTGTGTGCCACCAGTAATGGGACTAGTACTGTATATAGGTATACGCTGTGTGCCACCAGTAATGGGACTAGTACTGTATATAGGTATACGCTGTGTGCCACCAGTAATGTCACTAGTACTGTATATAGGTATACGCTGTGTGCCACCAGTAATGTCACTAGTACTGTATATAGGTATACGCTGTGTGCCACCAGTAATGTCACTAGTACTGTATATAGGTATACGCTGTGTGCCACCAGTAATGTCACTAGTACTGTATACAGGTATACGCTGTGTGCCACCAGTAATGGAACTAGTACTGTATATAGGTACAAGCTGCGGACAAGAATAGGACATGTTCTATCTTTTGCGGAGCTGCGGACCCGAAGATCAGGGACGCGCTCCGCAATTGCGGATGCAGACAGCACACTGTGTGCTGTCCGCATCCATTCCGTCCCCTCAGAGAATGATTTGCGGACACATTCTGCGGACGTGTGAATTGAGCTTTAGTATGTCACAGTACATGTTGTCAGGGAATAGTGGTTGCGTCTTGTTTTTCAGCCCATGGACTGTCCAGTCAAGTGGTTTACTTGACCCAAACGCAATCTTAGGGATCTATGAGGTGGTGTCTGAATCAGTGTATATACTCATAAGCACTTCCTACTTTGCTCTTGCTATATATATGCTGTGAACTGTGAATAGTAATGCCTTCTAGTGCAATGTTTTTTTTTCTAGTGTAATGCTTTAGTTTAAATGTCATTTCTTGTTCCTCTGTCCATGGCATCTAGGATTGCTCCAAACAACATTTAATTGTATTGTACATTGTATTACATTGTATTGTACAGTGACAATAAAGGCATCTTATCTTATCTTATGATGCTGACTTAGTAATATTAACAAAAATATGTCCTTCTTATTATACTCGTGTGAATCCAGCCTGAGATGAGCAGCAGAAAGCAGCTAATACCCATGTGGGAACCACCAGGACAGCCAGCGCAGAGAGCTGCTATAAGGAGATGAGTCTGTGTATAACATGGACGGCTCAGGAGGACTGAGATCACCTTATTGGGAGCAGAAGAATGGGAACTTTTGAGTCCTTGAACTTGTTCTGCCACGGCTCCAATCCTTACTTGTACATACAAGGACCACCCAAGATATTGTACAGGACAGCTAATGATAGATCTCAGCACAGCCATCATTCTGTCCGTGAATTCACTGTAAGGGCTCATGCACATGAACGTTTTTTGCCTTCCGTATACGAGCCATATTTTGATTCCGTATACAGTCCTCTATGGAACCATTCATTTCAATGGGCCACGGAAAAATTATGAGGCATGTCCTATTCTTGTCCGTTTTGCCTAGAAAAGGGATTTCTATAATGGTCCTCCTGTTCCGTTACGCAAATTGCGGAAGGTACACGGCCGGCACCTGTTTTTTGCGGATCCGAATTTTGCTGACCGCAAAAAAACGGCACGGTCGTGTGCATAAGCCCTAACACTATCTGTTGAATGGCTGCTTCATTCCATCTAACCACATGCAAATGAGCAGTGAGTGCACTGAGGACTGACCCAATCCACTGTCTGCACCCTTGTTCCTCATGCTTCCTCTCAAGGCCAAGCGGTGTGACCGTGCAGGACCTGCTCCTGTCCATCAAGAAGAGGATGGAGGGGATGGCAGATGAGGCAGGGGGAGCTTTGGCCCGCCCTCAGTGCACTTAACTGCTCATTTGCTTATGGATTAAAAGTAATTTTTTGCCAGAATGAAGCAAGGGATCATTAAAGTCCGCTGAGCGAGACCCTACAAGATACTGTGCCTGTTTAACAGTGAATTTCTTTTAAAGGGATTTCGCAAAGTGTGTCTGATGGGGGTCACACCCACACGGATCACGTGCTAATGGCTTATTCCAGTAACAGGCAAGTCAGTGTTATATTTCGGGAAAGCTTCTTTGGCCTGTGGAACAGGTTGTAGTTACTTCAGCAGTACCAGGAGACTGGCGGTGCTCGGGGCTGTTCTCTGGGCGTCTCCACAGACTGTACACCGGCTCCTGGAGCGGGATGTGCCATGCATGCTGCGGCATGCCGTTCTGGAACCCTCCTAGGCTTGTCGGTCGGTGTTGAAATGTCAAGATTCACACACAGTCTTTGCAGCGTAACTTCTATTCTACATAAACTATCAAACGCGTCAGCCCATGTTAATTTTTCTCCCATCTGCCGTATAGCACTGCATGGCTGCTCTCTTTTATTTGCCAAGTTGGATGTAACTGTTTTTAACTTTGGATTTACAATAAAGTTGTGGATTTTATAAATTCGGAGTGGTGCTTGGATCTGTACCCAGAGGAGAAGCTTTGATCGGTGCACCTGAGGTGCGATAACACATCTTTGTATTGACTCTTACCGGTAAATATATAATATATGGCTCAGAGTGGGTTAAAAAAAAAAAAGAACCATAGTCGTCCTCATCGTTCCAGGGCTGCTCCGATCCCTGCTGCTCGACAGAAAAGGCCTGGAGGTGGCTGCTCAGACAGCCAAGTACTGGTCGTAGCTGTGCCTGCCTTAGCAAGTGATTGGCTGCGTGGGCCTTTCTTGGCATTTCCTGTGTGTCAAGCTAGGACCAGGAAGTGGAGAGGATGGCTGACGGAGAATATGGCTTCTTTTATGTTTTTGACGCATTTATTAAATAATATACTGCTTGGACAACCCCTTTAATGAGGTTCTCAAATCAATACAATTTATAGCATAATGATTTCCTTTTACTGATAATGGGGATCATGCAGCAGTAGTCTATCCTGCTTTTTTTTTTTTTTTTGCTGGAATCTACGCTGGAGGCTCCTGCTGAAACCACTGCCACCAATGGAAATAATGCCTAACCTACCAGTAAGTATGCAGATGGAGGATGTGAGAAACTGAGAACCCTGAGGAAACGCTCACAATGACAGGGAGAACATACACAATGGGCCAGATTTATCATTAGCTTAAGTCAGAATAATGGAGTGAAAAAGTCGCAAATTTTTGCGCAATCATTAAAACTGCACAAAAATTTGCGACTTTTTTTCTGCTCTGCACTATGCTTGCCAGTTTTCTGAAAGTGGGCGTGTTTTCTTATGTAAATTAATCTCTAGACAGATTTACTATTGAGACTAAGGGCCGATCATAAATCTGACTTGGCTAAAACTGACTTTAGCCATATGTGAAAGTGGAGTGAGCTGTCAGAGTCGTGATAAATCTGGCCCAATATGTTTTTGGTTGGATTTGAACCCAGAACCTTGGGGTGGAAGACACTAATGTAAGCCCCAGTGGACTGGAGACTTCTGACCATCTTTTTATGTGATGGTGACTGCAGTAATATCTGGAAGTCAATAGGTGAGATTGTATATTTATTAGAGTATGGCTTGATGCGATTTAATAAGGTTGTCTGTGAAGTCACAGCTCATTTATTTTTTTACTTGACGTTCCTATATATTATTACTCCTTTTATGATGGGACTATAGGGCTGTAAACTTTAAACTGCGTATCAAAAGCGGGTTTAGCTCGACAGTAGTTTTCATTGTGTTGTGATGCCACTCCTTAAAATGTAGCTGGCTGGTGATTACTGTGGGCTTGCCCATGTAGGGGGGATCTCTTTTATTAGTATAGCATAAGAAGTACATTTCATATGTTTGGCCAACTGCTTAGTAACAGGAGAAGCAGCCTGTGGGTGAAGACCTGCAGATCTAGAACTCGCATAGAGAACACTCCAGGAATCCTGGTTCTGGCTGCCAGGGAGCAGAAGTTGGGGGCCCACTGAGAGGTAAGTATGTGTATGTAGTACATAGGGGTCATATAGGGAAGAACAAGGACAGAGCATAGGCAAGAATTGTTGTCATAGCGACATAGAATTGGAGATGCTGTAGACTTTGGGTGTATCGCTTCAGTCACTGACAGAAAGCCCTCCAGGAACTTTTCTGACGTCCCATTCTAAATCTATTGGTATTCACATAGATTTGGTCTCACCTTCATAGCTAAAACAACTTCCACTCCTCAGTGAAGGCTTTCTACAGGATTTTGGAGCGTGTCTGTGGGAATTTTAGCCCATTCATCCAGAAGATCATTTGTGAGATCAGACTCTGATGTTGGACTAGAAGGCCTGGCTTGTAATGTCTACTGTAGTTCATTCCATAGGTGTTCGATGGAGTTGAGGTCAGGGCTCTGTGTGGCCAGTCAAGTTCTTCCACACTAAACTCGCCCAACCATGTCGTTATAGACCTTGCTTTGTGCCCTGGGGCACAGTCATGCTGGAACAGAAAAGTTGGAAGTGTACAATTGTCCTTGGTATGCTGATTACGATTTCCCTTTACTGGATCTATGGGGCCTAGGCGAACAGATGTAATACTACTACTTTACAAAGCGCTCATCTGGAATATGCAGCTCAGTTCTGGGCACCAATACATAGAAAGGGCGCACTGCAGCTAGAAAAAGTACAGAGGAGAGCGACTAAACTGATAAGGGACGTGGAGGGTCATAGTTATGAAGAAAGATTAATAAAATAATTAAATTTATTTAGTCTTGAGAAGAGACATCTAAGGGGGGACATAATTAACCTAGACAAATATATAAATGTGCCATACAAAAAAATGTAAAATGCCCTCAAAAGACAAGGGGGCACTGCCTCCGACTGGAGAACAAAAACTTCAGTCTCCAGAAGCATCAACGCTTCTTTAGGCCCCTTTAACACGAGCAAGTTTTCCGCGCGGGTGCAATGCGTGACGTGAACGCATAGCACCCGCACTGAATCCTGACCCATTCATTTATTCATTTCAATGAGTCTGTGTACATGAGCGTCTTTTTTATTTAATTTTTTTTTTCTTCATCTTTTTTTCATCTTTTTCACACATCAGTTCTGCGTTGCGTGGAAAACGCAGCATGTTCTATATTCTGCGTTTTTCATGCAGCCCTGGCTCCATAGAAGTGAATGGGGCTTCAGTGAAAAAACGCATTGCATCCGGAAGCAAGTGCGGATGCAATGCGTTTTTCACTGATGGTTGCTAGGAGATGTTGTTTGTAAACCTTCAGTTTTTTTTTATCACGCACGTCAAAAGCGCATCAAAACTCATTGCACCCGCACGGAAAAAAACTAATCTGTGTAATAGACTTCCTCAGGACGTGGTCACAGCAGGAACAGTGGACAGTTTCAAAAAGGGTTTAGACTAATTCTTAAAAGTAAACATTAATGCTTATGAAAATGTGTAGAAATCTGAGCCACACTTCTTTCTGGGATTCGCGTCCCCACCTATCCCTTGGTTGAACTTGATGGTCTTTTTTTCAACCGTATTAACTATGTAACTCCTGGTAAACAACCCTATTACCTTATCCCTCTTCCACCAAACTTTACAGTTGGCACAGTGCTGTCACGCGTGTAACTTCCTCCTGGCATTCGCCAAACCCGGTGCAAGGACTGCCATAGACCGTACATAGACTGTACCTAATGTATGATGAGGGGAATCTTGGGGCAGGAGTAAAAAGTCAGACTTAGTAAGTGTACCCCATTGAGTCATCAGAGCGCTGGTGACTTTTATGCAATATGAGGGGAATCTATCATTTTATAGCCTCATGCACACAACCTTATTTTTGTTCCACATCTGATCCAAAATTTTTTACGCATTGGATGCGGACCTATTCAATTCATTCAGGGAATAAGACTTTGGACTGTTCATGGTGTGCCGTCTCCATTCATATGCCCGTTTTTGCGGACAAGCATAGGACGTTTTCTACAGGAGTTTTAAAAAAATCTCAGGATGTGCTTGGGCGGTTTCCATGTTGTGTGCATTATCCTTTAGTCTTTGGTTTCTGCCGGTATGCCTAATTTATGAAATGGTGCCAAATTACATTGCGCAAGTCCGATGTGGTTTACACCTATACCTGTCAAACTACACCTGGGGCTTGTCTAGCTAAAGTTTATATATTTTTGCAACTCTTATGACTATTGCAGAAGATAAAAGACTTTCATGTAGAGAAAGTTAACACAAGGCCCATACTAATGTATTGTGATTGTCCAGATTGCCTCCTTTGCTGGCTTGAACCAGGGGCTACGACCACCACTGCAGTACAGGTACGAGGTGGCCGGGATGAGAGCTGCTGTGCATGCATGTCTGCGTGCATGCCCATGGTCCTGGCCATCAGAAAGGCCGGTGCCTTTTCCTATAGTGCTCAAGCATGACCGCTGCTGCTGGATTACAGGGTGGTTAATAACCCTGGAAACGAGCAGTGTATGTGACTGGAAAAATGACTGAAACCAGCAAAGGAGGCAATATGGACAATCACAATACATTAGTGCCTTTATATTAACTTTCTCTACATGATAAATGTAACCAATTAAAGTGATCTAATCTGTAAACTAGGCCTTAATCCCAACCCGCTTTTGAAAGTGGTGTGGTGCAGGAGGCCAAATGTTGCTTGCACCAGCAATTCCGACATTTTAATGCCTGAAAAAACAGTGTACCAGATTTCACAAATGTCCCCCTGTGTTTGTCAGCACTCTGCGGCCCCTCTCTGTAATTGTATGTGGTCTGCCACTTTGTGTCCGAATTGCTTTGGTTCCTAAACGTCACCCTTTACAATAATACAGCTGACAGTAGATGGTGGAATATCTAAGAGGGAAGATATTTAACAAACTGACTTGTCACAATGGCGGTATCCCATCACAGGACCACACTGGAATTTATTGAGCCATTCTTATAGAAATGCCTGTGAGACCAGCGTGTTCGCTGCAAGAGCCTGATTTCACATTCTGAACTCCGCTCTTGTAGCGGGAGTATCGTGATTTATAATGCTGGGTGTCCCTGCCCGACATCAGGTGTGATAACTTGTACTGACACAGTGCCGTCACTATAATTCATTACAGCAAATGTCAGGCAGGGGAGCGCAGCATTGCCTATCATTCTAATGCCGTACAGTCTCTTTTTACAAGAGCAGGGTTCAGGATGGGGGAAAAAAAATCTGTGAACTTGCATATCTGAAACCAACCTGAAGGCAGACTGCGTGGTTAGGGGCTTGATCTTTTACACCCATGGCAGTGAAACTGAATAACACCTGAATTCTGCGAAGTTGTGTCCCAATACTACTGTCCATATGAACCGTGGAATCATGCCGACCAAGCAGGCCCATGGAAGCCTAATGGAGACCATTTTGTTGGAGAACTTTAGAAGCAATATTTATTTCTTCCTCCTATGGTAAAATATTAATGGGGTCCTTTATCAAACAGAAAAATGCTTAAATTACCGTAGGTGTATTTCTGATGCAGATTGTGGCGCAAAGGTCTTTTGCACCGCAATCTGCGACTTCTTGCGCCAAGTCTAAAAAAAAAAGTGGGCAGGGATGGGCCGCAGGCCTGTCTCATTTACCATTTTCTATTCCTGGTTTAGGCATAGAAAAAAGGTCTAAATGTAAGACATCTAGAAAGTGGCGGCCGGTGCCTCTTCATAACTCCAGCGGATCCACCGCCATGTATAGGGCTTAAAACCAGCGTCTAAAAAGCCAGTCTTTTGTTCCTTACTGAAAGTAATGAAAAACTGTGAACATGCTCATTCAGCCATTTCTGGCTTTGGCATTTAAAGTGGAAAATGAAGACCAAAATAACTTGCTTGTAATGAACAAATACATCTCCTCAGCTAACAGCACCTTGCCTATGTCATTGTAGATGTCAAGAGGCTGAAAAATAAATCTAATATTTCTTTATGCCCGTGTTATCTTCTGAAAACTTTAGTAAAGAGTTGTTTAAAAAAAAATATATATATATATATATATATATATATATATATATATATATATATATATCCACAGGCTCAGCTAGTTTGAAGGCCATGTACACATTTGTGGCAATTTAGTTTTTTCATTATTGCATAGTATGAATTTTGAGGTAAACACTTTTTCAATTGGTCTTTATTAAACATTTTGAACCACTGTCTTTGTGCAGCCTTGAGTTTCTCTAGTAGCAGGATCTGAATTTTCACTCTGTTCTGTCAGCTCCTTATCTCTGATCTAAGGGTACTTTCACACTAGTGGTTTTCTTTTCCGGTATTGAGTTCCGTCCTAGGGGCTCAATACTGGGAAAAAACGGATCAGTTTTATCTTGATGCCTACTGAATGGTATGCTCTCCATTCAGGATGCACCAGTTCAGTCCCTCTTACGTTTTTTGGCCGGAGAAAATACCGCAGCATGCTGCAGTTCTCTCTCTGGTCAAAAATCCTGAACACTTGTCGTAATGCCCGATCCGGCATTAATTTCCTTTGAAATGTTTTAGTGCTGGATCCGGCATAAAAATTTCTGCATTGACAGATCCGTTATTCTGGTCTAAAATAAATACCGGATCTGTTTTTCTGGATGACAACCGGAAAGATGGATCCGCATACGGATCCATCTGACAAATGCATGGATTGCCGGTACCGGCAGGCAGTTTTGGTGAAGGAACTTCCTGCTGGAATCCTCCGCCGCAAATGTGAAAGTACCCTAAGACCTTTAATAAACACTTATTATAGCTCAGTTTATATCTTACTGATAAGGCCTCATGCACATGGCCATTGTTTTGGTCCGCATCCGTTGCTCCGTTCCGCGGCCCCGCCAAAAAAATATAACCTGTTAAATTCTTGTCCGCGCTTTGCAGACAAGAATAGGCATTAATATTAAAGGCTGTCCGTGCCGCTCCGCAAATTTCGGAACACGCACGGATGCCATCCGTGTTTTGCCGACCGCAAAACACAACACTGTCGTGTGCATGAGGCCTAAGAATGTGGATGAAACAAGTGTTTATGACTTTAGTAATTTAGAGATACGTTTTATTAGATGTCCAGCACAAAGTGAAAATAAAAAGTACGATTCACACAGATAGAAAAATGGTTGACCCTTTGTGACAGAACTGCTCAGTATTTTTAATAAAGACCAACAGAAAAAATGATCTTTATCCCTAAATGATTAAAATAAAAATTGCCCCTAAGGTATAGATAGCCTTTTAAATGCATCATTTTGGCTAGTTTTTATCTAATGTGCATGAGCAGCTTTACATCGCCACCGATGCCAATGAGTGAGTGCCTATGCAATGCATACTGTCTGGTAGGGTGGATCATGTTGATTAAAACTCCTTCTTTTTTTTTTTTTTGCTTGTACTGCTGTGGAGATATCAGATTCATTACTTTTTATATTTATGCAAATTAGTTAGTTGGAGCAACGAGGGGCTGGGTGTAGGCTGGGGGTCACAAATTTGGGCTAATCTCAGGAGTCGGGGGGGCTGTGCACCACAGGGTTTGGGATGAAAAAACAAACAAACTATGAGACGAGTCTTAAAAACTGGTGCATTAAAACTGATAAATGGCCAAACTTTTTTCACGGTCATGTGCACATAGTCTAACTTTGAGATTGATGTTGGGGAGTTGGATTGTGTAAGGCAGGGAAAGTGGCCTTCATATAGAAGATTCCTTACATAGATAATACATGACTGTAGTACTCGTTACTGGGCGTTCCCACAAAGACTTAAAGGGATGTGTCGCCTATAATTATTTTTCTGCCAGATAAAATCAGAGCACATCTCTATTTTTCTCATCAGTTTTTATTTTCTAATAGATTTTTTTTAATTCTGTTTCCTGAACATGAATATGGGGGCTGCCATCTTGCCTGAGCTGTTCACAGTTGCATTTGGAATCTGGTAGCCTGATCCGGTTGATAATCTGGCTACTAGATCTCGGTGTATTCAACATTGCCGGATTATATGAGATCTGGCATATGTGCCAGGAGTTGGCTGGACAATAATCATTGCATGCAGTGGTTTCCTGCTACGTTTGCTGGGGAGCAGCTGGATCTCCATTGGATGCCGTTATAGGGGATCTGGCTGTACATAGTCATATCTGGCAATGCCAGATACAGTGAGCTCCTCTGCTGGATCCGGCTACTGAATTCCAAACAATGAACTTAGAGATTTTTTTACAACGTGGGCCATAGGCACAATGGACAAGAGGGGACCTCATTGACTTCTAAGGAGAGATTTCTAGGCATGCTCTGTGACCTGTGCCGAGGTCAGGAGGGAGCAGATAAGCTGTGATAGCACCTGTTGTGAGTGCTGCTTCCTGTGTTACACACACACACACACACACACACACACACACACACACACACACTGTAGATATCGGAGAGAGGGAGGCCTAGTGGCCAGTGTGAAGACAGCAGGGGGCTATTTACTCTAAGCAATGGCTACTTGCTGCTGATCATAGACTACATTGTCCTTTCTGTCTGGGTTTCTTTTCAGCATGGCTCCCTCCTGAGATTACTCTATGGCCCATCCCAAGAAGTGACTGCACGAGTCTGACATGCGGGGTGTGAGGCCTGTAAGACTGGTTTCAGGGCGATGACTTTATAGTGCAGTTTACAGGTTTGGTTAGTGAACCATATATATGATGGGCTCCGGCTCACAGGGTCCATGGTGCATATGACGGTAAGCTTTCCATCCTCTCTCATCATTATGACGAATGGTCCAGTCTAAGTACTGTCGGGAGCGTGTCGGTAGCTTTACCTGAATGTGTGGGGAAGGGGTGGAAAATAACTTTGAAACAAATCTTCATTTAATCATATATATATTTTTTTTTTCAGGCTATTCTACAATCTGAAGAGGAAGAGGCCGACAGGGATTTCCACAGTCCAGGTAGGACCCTCCGCTGCTGTGTAGTGGCCGCTCTCACATCTGTCCCTGGCACTTTGCAACCAGTTTTATTAGAAACCGTTTCACCCACACAGTGCTGACCATTCAGATGTTGTCCCTAGCCAAATCTGAGCCCCCTTTGAGTCAGCCTGCCATCATAGGATAATAAACATTTAGGGTACGCTCCCAGAGTTCTGCTGCGGTGCTCAAGTGCCTTGTGACCTGGAATACTGCACCGCCATTAACGATACAGACCAACTAAGGCTACTTTCACACTGGCGTTTTGGTTTCCGTTTGTGAGATCCGTTCTGGAAAAGGATCCGCTCAGAATGTATCAGTTTGCCTCCGTTCCGTCTCTATTCCGCTTTGAAGACTGACACTAAATCGCTGCTTGCAGCGTTTTGGTTTCCGTCTGATAAAAACTGAGCCAAACGGATCCGTCCTGGCACACAATGTAAGTCAATGGGGATGGATCCGTTTTCACTGACACAATCTGGCACAATAGAAAACGGATCCGTCCTCCATTGACTTTCAATTGTGTTCAAGACGGATTATTCTTGGCTATGTTAAAGATAATACAAACGGATCCATTCTGAATGGGTGCAGAGGGTTGTATTATCTGAACGGATCCGTCCATGATGGGTCCGCACTAAACGCGAGTAGCCTAAAGTGTGCGGTCCTAATTATTATATTGAGAGGCCACTGTGGCTTATGACCACAGCACAGCCACGTTGCAACAGTTACTAGGGTCTCATCACGAGTTCTTTTTTTCAGGGTGCTGCCACACGTCGCAACATCCCTGCATTTATCTCCTTCCAGCAACACTGAACTATATTAATTACAAAATAATTACCTTAAAGTAGTTTAAAAGGGGTTTTGGGAGATTTTATTACTGATGACTCCTGTGAGTGATGCGGCCTTCTCGCAGCTCACCAATGTATAGCGGCTGTGCTTGGTATCACAGCTCAGGCCCATTCACTTCTTTGGGGCTGAGCTGCTCCTAGTCCATGTGACCGATGAGCGTGATGTCACTGGCGACTACTGTGAGCATAGCTGCCTTCTCAAGCAGCTGTTAAGTGGGGGTCCCGGGTGTCAGACCCCCCACAACAGATACTGATGACCTATTCAGAGGATAGGTTATCAATACTAAAATCTCTGAAAACCTCTACGTTTTTCCCCTTCGCTGCGAGAAACAGCACAATAAACACCGGTATATTGTTACAAAAACCATAAGACCCCTTGTTGCAACTTATTAAAGCCCATGCGACAATATTTTGTCGCTTACTGTGTTTTTTCACCATCCTTGCCCAGCAAATGTACTAAAATGGATGTAAGTGGACGCCATACCGACATCCAGGTATGGCTATGTTTTACGGATGTAAGTCGGAACGGCCATCTGAATCTGGCTTTACAGTTACTGTGTGGGGTCCTTAACATCTTCTCTGTCAATTAAGAAGGAGTGAAACACTGATCTGATTGGTCTCTGCTTGCTTTCCCTGGCTGTGATTCATTACTGCTTGCACTTGGCTGCTCTGCTTGTTAAACCATTGTATCGTAAATCAGGGGCTTGGCAGCTACAAAAGGGGTACGTGACCGGGGGCAAAGCATTGGTAAAGGGGACCTCTCTGCCCAGTATGCCGCCCTCACTGAGTAGTGACGGTCCTGCTGATTTTTGCTGTCTGTCACTTCTGTGATGGCATTGAATTCTTCTGACTACTGACCTGCTATAGCGGGCACCAGCTCTATGAAAGAGATGGGTCCAATGCAGCACGCCGCCCATCGCAGACGAGTGCATCATCAGACTCGCCTCTGCAACAGGCGCACGCGGTGGACGTTTGCAGGTCAGTCCTATAAAAACACTGAATGCTGCCATAGGAGTGACCGACCGCTGAAAGCAGCAATGCTGCCACTATACTGTGCTGCTCTCAGTGAGGAAAGCATATGGGAGCTGAACATACAGGCGCAATTGTTACACGTACCCATTGGGATTGGTGATGGTAGCATTTCTTAGGGGCCTCTAGCTTTATGTGTGGGGTAGAGGACTGAGAGGCTTTAAAGAACTGTCTAAATGAGAGGCTTTAAAGAAATTGTACTCTTTTTAGCTTTCTATTATATACTGGATTTGCAACAGTCAGTTTTTTTTTTATCACCCCCTTGTGACTCCATAGGCGGTGGATAACATGCTGTAGTGTACTGTGACTAACCGCCAGCACTCCAGCTGTGGTGAAACTACCACTCCCAGCATGCTCCATTCATTTATATGGAGTTCCAAAAACAGCCAAGCAAGAGTGCATGCTGGGAGTCGTAGTTTTACCGCAGCTGGAGTGCCGGAGGTTAGACATCATGGGGCTAGACTGATCTCTAAAACTATTCCTTGTCAAGAGCAAGGCCTCCTGACCATAACTGTATCCATATTGCAGGGCTTGCTATATAGGGGGCACATTTTGTCTGCAATCAGTTTGGGCCCTGAAGGCTGTACCTAGGGCTGGCTGTTATCTGGACCCCCCATTGGACACGTGGATCCAGCCTTACAGGGCCATGTTATCACTTGTACGGGGGTCTCCATTCATACTCTGTAATGCAGCAGAGGTTGTGCTTTGTGTTTTTCGGTGATGTGCAGTAATTATATGTAGAAGACGTACACTAAGGAGTAATTAGTGTGGAATTCACAGCAAATCCTCTTATTAAATGACTTCTGATTGAGTTAAACATGTGTTTATCACATTCCATCTGGAAAGGTTGGATGATGTGTGTAATCCGGTTAGGCCTATTGCCTTTATAATGTGTAGATGATGCCGTCTCTGGGCACATCTGGAAACTAGAGTAATGGCGGTATAGTGTCCTGTACACGACCCTGTCATAGATTCTGCCTGCAGTGCTGTAGATGCTTCAGACACCAAAATCTGCCCAAAACCATTACTTTAGTAATACGCTTCTGGTGGAGCGTGATGTATTTTACTGTTGGATTCGTTATGAAATGTATTATGGCTTCATACAGCCCGCCTGCCATTCTGTGGGTGGAATATAGGTTGTTTTCCAGTACTGTGCAAATGGAGACATTCCAGTGATTATACCGTATATAATATATCATTGAAATTTTTAAAAATTTGCTCAGTTTGTCTTCTGCAGCCTGCGCGTATTCTCCTTCTCCTACATCGTGGGCCGCCCGGTCCTGTTCAGTGTGAAATCTGTCAGATGAGCTCTCTGACTGCTCGGTCTGTAGCCCTTATTTCTGCTCTCCTGAATGCTCCTAAGGGCTCATTCACATGAACGTATGGCCTTGGTGCCGTGTTGCAGCAGGTCCGCATTGCATGGGCATAGGCCATGTGAACTCTGTGCTGCAGGTGTCGCGATCTGCTAGATACAGCAAAAGATAAATGGACATGTCTCATGTTTTGCGGTGTAGAGGCACAGATGAGAAACGCTCAGATGCTCTTTTTTGGCTTTCGGGTCCTTGCCTCTGAGATGGGACATGGCCTATCTTTTGCCATATCTTGCAGATCGCGGACCCATTTAGGATTGTCACAGTACCAAAACTTTGATTAGATTTCGATGCCATAAAAAAGTATTGCGATACTCTATACCATTCGATACAGCGCAAAAATAATAATAAAACACCAAAAAAGCTGCGTGCAGTCCACATTTTGTGGAAAGTCCAGCCATTATCGAACAGTCCTATCCTATTTTGGGGGGGGGGGGGGAGAAGGTGACTAAAAAAATGGCGAATCACGCAGTTTTTATTATTTACTTTTTTATGGCGTTTACCGCATAGATTTTATTTTATATTTTAATAGTTTGGACTTTTCGGATGTAGCAATATGTCATTTTTTAAATTGTTTTATATATTTTATATGGCTTCAGTAGCGTCCTGGCTGCCATGGTAACCGATTGGAGCCGCAGGATTACGTTGCTGGGGCTCCGATGGGAACTGCCACCAATGAGGAGGGGACCCTGTGGCCTCTGCAACCAATGACTTTAATATTAGGAGGGGGTTGGGGGCGACGGGGGTTGAGGTAGCGCACCAATGTTTTTGAATACTGGAGTTGGGGGAGAAAAGGGCGCACTGCGCCACCAATGAAGATAAATAACCTTTTAATACAAATACAGGAGGCAGCACCTAAGGGGTTAATTGCGGCGGATCGCAGCGCCTTGTCATAGAGGTCAGGTGCCGGTGATTCTGCAGCCGGCACCCGTCTCTTGTATTAGTATGCTTCCTTCTCCCCTGTGCTGCTGAGGAGAACATGGTGCACTCTGAGAGCAGTAGTGCAGCCTAGTATCGGTAAAAGGCAAATCCCGGTATCGAATCGATACCGGTACAAAAGTATCGATTGGGTATCGATAATTTTGATATGCGGTGTAACTCTAGACCCATTAATGTCAGTGTGTCCGCACCACAGCACGGAGTATCCACAGCTGGTGCCTGTGTATTGTGGACTGCTATTTGCGGTCAACAACAAGGACACAGCGGCCATACATCTGAATGAAGCCTAAAGCTCACATCCCCTTTGATCTAAGATCCGGCTGGAGGTGGTCAGAGAACGGGCTGTACTACGTGGTTTCCATTGTTCCCATACAAGTGAGTGGGAGTTGGAGACACAGTGTGGCACACAAGTTATGGAAATGGTGTAGCTCGTGGTCTGTGAAGTCAAAGTAATTGGAAGTTGTATTTTTTCTTGAAGACGTTCCTTATCGCTCCGTGTGATGTTTACATGACCCCTATAAAGGGGTTGTCCAGGTTCAAAGCTGAACCCAGAAATAACCCCTTCTCCTATTCAGCCCCTCTGAGTGGAGCATCAGATTTTACAGGCCTCATGCACATGGCCATGTGCATTTTGTAGTCCACATATTGCGTATCTGAAAAATACGGTTATTGTCTGTGTTGCGCCTGCGTTTTTTGCAGGACTCGTTATCTTCAGTGGGTCCATGGTTCGCATTTTGCGGCCAAGTATAGGACATGTTCTAACTTTTTGCGGAAAGGACATATGGATGTGGAAAGCATATGGATCTTTTGCATGCTTTATACATCCGTTTGTCTGTTCTGCAAAAAGAATGTCCACAAAATGTGTACCATGGATCCATTGAAGTCAGACCCTGGGTGAAGGGAGCCGAGCTGCGGTAAATGGTATGGCCCTGCACAGCGGACTGCTTCCCCCACTGTATCATAAGGTCATCAGTATCTAGAGCTAGACCACCCTTTTTAATAGTCCACCCCTTTATGTTTATTTTATTGGTTGTAAAGATTTGCACCAGGAGAGCAGAGTGAGAAGAGCTGAATGCCGAGCAGCCTGCAGTGTATGAGAATACATGTAGGCTGCAGAAGACAAACGGAACAAAATTTCATTTTTAATAGCACTCAGAAAAGATTTTTAGCCAAAATACATGTGTTTCAGTAAAATAAATTAAGGCATATCTATTACTGTGTTTGTTGTGGTAGGTAGAAACAGTTTTTCAGGAAGGACTTGTAAGCAGTTATGTAGAATTGTGCAGCGCTGCAGACAGATGGTGTAACTGACTAATAAAGCAGATGTCCCAGGTTGAAGTAGATGAAGTCAGTGTTTTTGACAAATGTGCCGAGCTGCCATCTCTCACTTAAAGGGGTTGTGTCACTTCTGCAAATAGTATTTATTATGTAGAGAAAGTTAGAGGACCTTTCACCGATTATGACAATGTGACTATACAGACATGGAGAGCGGTGCCCGGGGATCTCACTGCACTTACTATTATCCCCGGGCGCCGCTCCGTTCTCCTGCTATGCCCTCCGGTAGGCGGAGTCTGCCCTTGTTCTGCTGTAGCGCTGGCCAATCGCAGGGCAGAGCTCACAGCCTGGGAGGTTATTTTCTCCCAGACTGTGAGCTCTGCAATGCGATTGGTCAGCGCTACAGCAGAACAAGGACAGACTCCGCCTACCATTACTTAGTTACTGAAATCTCCGCCTACTATAACCTTAGTGAGCGAAGATACCGGCGGGCATAGCGGGAGAACGGAGCGGCACCCAGGGATAATGGTAAGTGCAGTGAGATCCCCGGGCGCCGCTCTCCATGTCTGTATAGTTAGTTCACATTGTCATAATCGGTGAAAGGTCCTCTTTAATACAAGGCACTTACTAATGTATTGTTATTGTCCATATTGCTTCCTTTGCTGGCTGGATTCATTTTCTTCCATCACATTATATAATGCTTGTTTCCATGGTTACAACCACCGTGTAATCCAACAGTGGTGGTCGTGCTACCACAGTCCCGTCCACCAGAGAGGCCAGCACTTTTTTTTATAGCATACAAGCACGGCCACTGCTGATGGATTGTAGGGTGGTCTTAACCATGGAAACCAGCCGTGTATAATGTGATCCAGCCAGCAAAGGAGGCAATATGGACAATCCCAATACATTAGTATGTGCCTTATATTAACTTTCTCTGCGTGATAAATGCCACTTGCTGAAGTGAGACCACCCGTTTAAAGGGGTATTTTGGCAGTTTCACGTGGTCCCCTCTCCACAGGATTACAGGAGCCAAGTCCAGTCCTCTGCCTTTACCGCCAGGTCCCACAGAGATGAATAGAGCAGCAGTGCACGTACTCGACCTACTTCTCCCTTGATTTCAGGGGCCCTCTTCTTGTGATCAGTAGGGCCCCCACTGATATAGCGGTTATCTCCTATCATGTGAATAGGGAATAATGTGACATTACCAGAATACCCCTTTAATGTAATATGATTTTTTATTTAGTAATTTCCTGTGTGTGTGTGGCTGGACGCTTCACTGGTGATCGTACCAATCATTTTCACGTGAAAGATCTTTTCTCGCATGCACAATCAATCGGCAAGGTTTTGTGATTCGTGCCGGTAATCGGCTTGCATGATGCTTGCCTGTCGCTTCAGTACGCTGTGACATCATTGTTAATTATAATCCACAGCTAAGGTGATTGGAAAGAGCTTTGTTGCAATCTGATACCTCTTTAAAACTTGGCTGGCAGCGAGTGATTGTCTTCCAGAGTCTTGCTTGCCTTAGTCGCCATGGCTACCGCGCGACACATGGCTCGAAGTCATTGACTGCTCAGTCAGCATGGATCACTTTGCTTTTTCCACCCTGTAAGTGCTGACGGAAAAACAAAACTGAGACCTCAAGCAAAGCCTCTTGTCTTCCTTCTGCAGAATGGGAGCCGAGCAGATCCGGTCCCGGAAGCAGGAACCTGCCCGGACAGTGTTTCTCTCCTAAAAACCGGAAGATTCTGGGGCATTATAGAGCGGACTCCCCTCTTATTCTTTGGATCTATTCCTCCATCATAGAGAAAGCAAAAATCTTTGGCCAGACATTTAGAGGTCTTTGTCTCTCTCCCTTTCCAATATAATTGTGAGAATGCATCTCGATGGAGGGGACTAACGTTTTAATAAGCATGCGTGAGGACCCCGGTTTTCACGTGCGCTACAGGTAAGACAATTGCTGTTTTCTCTAGTAGTAGTAGTGATCTAGATGATGCCGAAATGTATGAAGGAAGGTGGAGCCGAGATTTAGTAGGCCAAGTACACATATATAAAAGCTTCTTTTTTTTTATATATATATATATATATATATATATATATATATATATATATACTTTCTGCTTTTAGTTTTTTTTGTGACATACATACAGGGCAGTTGACCTGTGCTTTTCTGTACATTTTGGGACACTCATGAAAACATGCAGAAGTAGAGACAGAATATCTGAAATAAATCTGAATATACATTTGGATTCCTTATGAACAATGTACTGGTTGTGACTCTACAATTGTGTGAAGGAGTCTGCCATTTTTATGCCGGTCTGACTTCTGACAAGGATCATAACCAGTGTCCGACATCGTGTGACGTATTGTATGAAATGTTCTGTACGTGCACACATTACATTCTCAGATAAGTTACTTTTGACGGTATATGTGTTGAAAATATAGATTGTAATACCCATTGTATATCGTCCGGTTACATTATGTGTATAGTTTATTTTAACATTAAATTATTTGGAATGATAATCTAGCCTGAGAGGGTTTTGGGCTCTGTTCACACTACCGTTCAAGGGCACCCCCTTCATTTCCAGTATTTTTTTTGCCAAATATTGCAGTCTGCAGCGTTCTTCTTGCCATTAAAGATGTTTACACCCTGTTTGATGCCATTGAAGTCAATAGGGCACATTTACAAAGAGCGGCTTTTTACGCCAGTCTTAGTCTCCCCCTTGCTCTGTGGTAAGATTCTTCTAATTTATGACAAGGTGTGAGCTTCATCATACATTAGGCACATCTGTGGCAGTCCATGCACCTGGCGTTCCCAGGCGTAAATGTTAGTAAATTTCCCAGGGCTGGTGTCCCGCCATGGCCCCTGACACGGCCACACTCCACCTCCACCATGCCCAACTGGCACAGATGGCGTAAAACTGTCTTTGAGTCAAATGCGCATGCACCGGCTCCCTTTTCCGGTGCCGGCATGGTGCGCAGGGAGTCGGCGCATGCGCTGTTGACTCGTCAAAGCCGGTGCCAGTAGTCCGCACAGGCGCAGACTACAATGTCCACTGCGCCTGAGCGAGACTACGGCACTGAGAAGAAATTATGTCAGGGCAAGTGGAGTGAATAAACTAAGTGGTAAGCGGTGCTGGCTCCGGATCGATGGGCGCGGCTGGGCTCCAACATATCGTGGGACAACCCCTTGGGCTCCTGACAGAGGTGATTTACATATCAATAAGATCGGTTTTTATAAGAATCTAACACACGCAGAGCAGTGGGATCATTTTAAACGCAGCAAGGAGACTGATGGGCACATATATATATCGCTATAGCACTAATCCTGGTGACAGAATCCCTTTTAATATTTTTTTTTTTTTATATATAACTATTTCCCTTCCTTAGGGGCTAAAACATGGGATCTTTTAATCCCTTGTCCTATTAACCCTGATAGAGCTCTATTGTGGTGAATAGGACTTCACACTCTCCCTGCTGCTCTGTGCACACAGCAGCAGGGAGATTACCATGGCAGCCAGGGCTTCACTAGCATCCTGGCTGCCATGGTAACCGATCAGAGCCCCAGGATTACACAGAAGCTGCCACCACCAATGAGAGTAGAGGACCCTGTGGCCACTGCCTCCAATGATTTTAATACTGGTGGTGGGCACTGCACCACCAATGTTTTTAATACTGGGGAGGGTGCACTGCGCCACCAATGATAATTAACCTTTAATACAGGAGACTGGTGTGTTGGCGCAGAATCACATAGCCGCCACCCTGCCTCTGACAGGGAGCTGCGATCAGCGGCAGCAGTTAACCCCTTAGGTGCGGCACCTGAGGGGTTAACATACGCTGATCGCAGCTTCCTGTCATATAGGTGGTGCACCCCCTCCTGTATTTGTATTAAACATTAATTATCATTGGTGGCGCGGTGCGCCCGCCCCTCCTCCTCCCGTCTCTCCTCATTGGCAGCGCGGCACAGGGGGAGGGAGAGTGTGACTTTCTCCCCTGTGCTGCTAAGAGAACATGGTGCACTGACAGCAGCGCGCTCATGTTCTGCGATAGCGTGATGGACGCGTTAATCTGCGTTATCAGCAAGGTTAGATGCCGATAACGGTAACTTTGAAAATCATGAATATCAGCAGATAATATCGGTAACTCCGATAATCGGTCGATCCTTAATAAAAATCGCCTCAGACAACAATGTCAGATGGGTGCAGGTCCCACCTCTTGGACCTGCACTTATCTCAGAACAGGCCGCTGAAAGTGAAGGCGAGCGCACCGCACATGCTCGACCACCCTGCATTCCTTTCTGAAGGAGTTCCGGAAATTGCTGACCGCTGGCTTGCCTATTTTCTGGAGTCCCATAGAAATGAATGGAGAGTGCACCACGCAAGCACGGCCAGTGCGGCCACTGCTCTATTCACTTCTATGGGACTGCCGGAGATGGCCGAGCCAGCAGTCTGCTGTTTTTGGAACTCCCTTAGAAATGAATGGAGGGCGGAGCCCGCACCTGTCGGACATTGGTGGATGTATCCTAGCAATAGGTGATAATACCCCTTTAAGCGCTATGTATTATTAGTACAATAAATATCAAAATGGAAAAAATATGAAAAACTGGTTAAAATGAGGCAAAAAACATACACCAAGGGTGAACCCATCCCAAAGCCTCATTATATGGGGGGATGTCCTCTGTACAGTGGATTTGCATTCAGTGAATAACTGGGGTAGAAGGTGAGGCTTGTTTATGGATGATGGGGGTTTCTGACCTAGTTTAGTGTCACAATGTGCTGGAAACATGAGTGCCCTGGGCTGAATGTAGAGGATTATTGGGGTGTATGGAGGCATTCAGGGATGTACAGACCTGCACCGGTGAGGAGAACAGCGTTCCACTGTTTAAGCTGGATTTATTCTGCAAGACGTCATTCTCTAACCCGTCATCTGGTGGTATTTTACCACTGTGCCTGACCCACAGGGTCGCCATCATTGCTGCTTGTTTCAATTAAGGGGTGTCTCCTAATAATAACCCCCTCTTAGGATGTCATCGAGGGGACGCACCTGCTCTGTAACTCCCTCTGTATATCTTCTTATTGTGCCGTCCTATCCCTGTTGCGTTATTTATGTGGTCTGTGACATGGCACTTTTCAGAAGAAGCAGCTAAACCTGCGGTTACATGTGATGTATACTAACCAGCGGAGGGGCTGATACTGCATATGGTACTGTTGTATGACTTCACCCTGTGCATGAAACCTGTCTGAGCCAATAATGATTTGTAGGCGGCTTGTGGCGCGTCTTAGGAAGGGTCGCCCAGACCGACTGGCTATGAAGCCTGTGAAATGTACGGATTCAGGAGGGCAGGATCTGCGCCTCTCCCGCTACCTGCAGGGCTGGGCTGGGTAGGAAATGAGGGAAATGAAGAATAATGACGCTAATTGGCCGTGTCACTTAACATGTGGTGGTCAGAGCAGACAGGAGGGGATTAGCCGAGATTACCCATGTTGTGTTTTTAATCTTAACCCAGTTCCCAATGGCAAAGCATATTTCCAGAACCATTCCAGCGTTTGTCTCCTTCACAAGCTGTAATATCTGCCAGATGACTTTCTACAACCGGTTTCCCCTCTGCCACCGGTGACTTGCATCTAAAACGGGCATGGATAATTCATTAGGGTCCCTGGATACCCTTGGCACCAGCGCGCCGTGCTGACAATGTCTGTCATGACTTTCTGTTTAGGTTGCAGAAAGTCTCCAAGGTATTAACTGTTATGTAGCTTTAGTTTTTTCTGTCTTTTTTTATTTTTCATGTTGCTTCCACCATTGCTGTACATGACAGACGTTCAGGAATATTGAGGTGTTCTACATCTTGGGTTTGACTTCTCCACACTTCACCGTCTTCGCATAGGGTCCTCTCTGACGGCAGCCGCTCTTGAAGAGGTGTCTGTTTCTACTGTACAACCTTCAGAGATCACAATCTGTCTTATACAAAGAGTTTTTGGTTTTCTTGTAGCCCTTTACATAGGGAAGCCTGCCTAGAAATATTAGTTTGAAGGACACAGGTTAGATAAAAGTCTGTGATACTAGTGCGGAGCGGTTCTGCATACATTGTGCGCCGGGCCTTTCCTGACGCTCTGTTCTACTTTTCGGAAGGTCGATTGCTCCTTTTTATTAATTCATACACAGGGACCTTTGTCGGTGAAGATCCCTGCTGTTTCACAGCTAAAACCTCATACATCATTCAGTTCCTTTACACAAATCCAGTAGTCTGTGGGGTTTAACCCCTTTATCGCTGGTGTTACTGAACATGTACAGCGGGGGAATGCTTACTGGTATATATACGTTTTTTTCCTTGGTTAAAATGCCTTCCCTCCCTTGGTCTCACAAAAACCACTATTCTGTTCTAAGAATGGAGGCGTCCTGTCTGGAGCTGGCCTTGGAAGGAGAACGGTTGTGTAAAGCCGGGGACTGTCGAGCTGGAGTGTCCTTCTTTGAGGCAGCGGTGCAGGTGGGCACAGAAGATCTGAAAACGCTCAGTGCCATATACAGCCAGCTGGGCAATGCCTATTTCTACCTGCATGAATATAACAAGGCATTGGAATATCACCACCACGACCTGACGCTAGCAAGGTAAGCAGACGAGTAACACCCGGGGGTTGTTTTCCTGGGGGACGGGCACTAAAAATGCTCTGTCACTTTCTAGGCTTCTTTCCAGAGTTTTGTCGGATTCCTTATACTGAATATACGTTCACGCTATGACGAGGATGGCGTTATGTACGCTGTTCCCTGGTTATATTCACATGAAGCTGATTTGTTGCAGAATTTTTGGCAACGTCCATAAATCTGAATGAGTGTTACCGCAGCAAGCGCATGGATTTCTGCAAGCCCCATTCAGGTGAACGTTGCTACAAGTCTGCCACATGTGAATATACTGTGATCAGTCATCCTCAGTGTATTCAGGTAGTAGTAGTAGTAGTGTTTTTTTAAGCACTTTTCAGAATTTTTGCTATTAGTGTCACTAAAATGTCTGATTTGGTGGAAAGTGGAATATCTCATAAAAGTAGAGGCAAAATAAACATTAGAATGTGTTCCTTCATCAGCGTTGACCTATTTACTATATTAATGAATACAATTTTGTATGATGTTTTCATTCAGGACTATTGGTGACCGACTTGGAGAAGCCAAAGCTAGCGGGAATCTTGGAAATACTCTGAAAGTTTTGGGTAATTTTGACGAAGCCATTTTATGTTGTGAGCGGCATTTGGAGATCTCTCGGGAGTTGTATGATAAGGTAAGGGAAAAGAATGTGTAGGACCATGCCCAAGCATGCCCTTGTAGCCCCCAGGTTCCTGTATGTTCAGTGTGTTTTGTAGATCAGATTACACTTTTTGTCTTCAGACTATGGGATCTCACATTACAAACCTTTTAATAATGGATTGCAAATAGGCAGTCACAAGAAAACCCTACAGTGCAGTTCTGCTGCACCCGGCATGAAGTATATTGTATTACATTATTCAGGATGTGAGGCTTACTATAGGAGAGGATGCAAAATGACCAGATCTCTCCTCGATTTTATTTCCGTGGCTTAGCTTTACAGTCATGTCATTACACGCAGTTTGTAGACTGGGAATAGTATAGGCTTGTTAGAGAAAACGACTTTTGTTCATCACATTTCATCAGCTTCATTGCATTTTTACATGTGAAATAAATTGTATGCACTTCAGCAGCTCACCTCGTCTGAAGATCGGTCCTTTCTCTCTACAGGTTGGGGAGGCCAGAGCCCTATATAACCTAGGGAATGTGTACCACTCCAAGGGTAAGAGCCTGGCATGCACAGGGACCAGAGACCCTGGAGAGTTCCCAGAGGAGGTCAAGATTGCTTTACAGAAGGCCGTGGATTACTATGAGTAAGTCTGAACTGCCCTTCACCCTGCCCAACATTGTAGTAAAATGATTGAACATGTAGTTCTGCTTCCAGGGACTAAAGTGTTCAGGTCGAGGTGTGTGTCAGACAGTCATGTTTAGCCCCCTGTCGGTATTGGACTGTCCAGTCTGTAAGATTAAAGGGGCTGTTTGGGCCAGTGTGGGTTAAGAAATAATAATTACTCGTCTTACCGATCCATTGCGGCTTTGATGCTGCGCTCCGCTTCCTGGTCCCGGTTTCATGTGCAGAAAATGTCTGGAGCTGCCCATTCAGCCAGTCACAGCATTGTGGCCATTTCCTGTGCGTCAAGGCCAGACCACGAAACATGGAGTAGAATCGGAGCGGCCGAGGATCGGTGAGTTAATTGTTTTTAACCCCATCCTGGCCTTTTTTTTTACAAAAATGTTGTTTCCTGGAAACCTCTTGAATAAACAGCTGGCAGACAGGAAATTCTGGTTTTGTTTTGCACCAAAATGGAAACTTATTAACTATCCTATAGATCAGGCATCCTCAAACTGCAGCCCTCCAGCTGTTGTAAAACTACAACTCCGAGCATGCCCGAACAGCCTACAGCTATCAGCCTACAGCAGGGCATTGTGGGAGTTGTAGTTTTACAACAGCTGGAGGGCCGCAGTTTGAAGATGCCTGCTATAGATAGATGGATAAGTTACAGGTCTTTTCATGATACAATAATTTCATTTTCTTTGCGTAAAGCTTGAGCTTTCCAGGACATTTGCTGATGGCGGAGAAATCTGGACAGGATTATGTCAAATAATAATCACTTGTTTTCTGTGAACAGGTTAAACTTGTTAATAGTAACAGAGCTGGGGGACAGAGCCGCTCAAGGACGCGCATATGGAAACCTGGGAAATACTCACTATTTACTTGGAAATTTTCGAAAAGCCGTCATGTCCCACGAGCAGGTACTCTCTTACAAATGGTCTGTCCTTGCTGCTTAGGGTACTTTCACACTCGCGTTTTGTGCGGATCCGTTCAGATAATGCAACCGTCTGCATCCGTTCAGAACGGATCAGTTTGTATTACCTTTAATATAGCCAAAACGGATCCGTCTTGAACACCATTGAAAGTCAATGGAGGACAGATCCGTTTTCACTGACAATTGACTTACCCCATTGACTTACATTGTGTGTCAGAATGGATCCGTTTGGCTCCACTTCATCAGGCGGACACCAAAACACTGCAGGCAGTGTTTTGGTGTCCGTCTCCAAAGCGGAATGGAGACTGAACTGATGCATTCTGAGCGGATCCTTTTCCATTCAGAATGCATTCGAATGCAAACTGATCAGTTTTGGACCGCTTGTGAGAGGCCTGAACGGATCTCGCAAACGGAAAGCCAAAACGCGAGTGTGAAAGTAGATTTGGGCTATTGGGGTAAGGGTGCTAGGGGCGAATATGTCAAAATGCAATATGAAACCTGCCTAATATTCTCACACGGCAGATCTGTTGTAGAAAATTGTACGACTGATCCATACATGTTAATGGGGATTGCAGAAACAAGGCCATGGCCTGTGATCGCTCGTCCTCATACAGTGTCCTTGGAGGGCGATCTCTGTTTACACAGGGTGATCTGCTGCTCAGAAACAATGATCACTTTCCCCCAATGAGCGAGCAGTGATTAGCACCTTTACACAGGATAAGAGTCTGGGGTTAAGTCTGGAACATTACGCATTCTATACTACATTTTCAAGCTGCTGTTATGGACATAGGAAGCGAGCAGATGATTAATAAAAGGGTAGTATTCCTCTGAAAAATTCTAAAAATTGGGGGGGGTAAATTTATGAAGCTGAAATATGCCTGTTAGTTGCGCCGCAATCTGTGTATTTTCCTCACTTACGCCAGATCTGTATTTACCATTTGTTACGCCTAAGACAGCTCAGAAGCTGTCTTACATTTAGAAGCAGAGTCCAGCACCTCTACATAACTCCGGCGGATCCACCACCAAGTATAGGGATTTATTAAGGGTACTTTCACACTAGCGTTTTTCTTTTCCGGTATTGCGTTCCGGCCTAGGAAAAGAACTGATCAGTTTTATCCCCATGCATTCTGAATGGAGAGCAATCCGTTCAGTATGCATCAGGATGTCTTCAGTTCAGTCACTGTGCAGTTTTTGGACGGAGAAAATACTGCAGCATGCTGCGGTATTTTCTCTGTCCAAGATTCCGGAACACTTGCCGGAATGCCGGATCCTGCATGATTTTACATTGAAATGCCTAATGCCGTATCCGGCCCTACATATTCCGGAAAAACTGATCTGGCATGCGCAGACCTTTAAAAATGTGAAAAAGATAAATACCGGATGCGTTTTTCCGGATGAAAACCATAGAGACGGATCCGGTATTGCAATACATTTGTGAGACGTATCTGGATTCGTCTACAAATGGTATCCGTTTGCATACAGATTGCCCAATCCGGCAGGCAGGTTCGGTGGTGCATAACATGTAACCTGCCATTTGTAATGGACATTTTATGTGCCATTTACTGTTTTGGCTATTGGTAATGCAACTTTAACTGCACTGAAAAATGGTACATGTAAAATCAACCAAAAATGCCTTTTTATGGTACAATGTAGGCCGCTTAGGTAGGCTACTGGCTCTTCTTCAGGAGGCTAGCCCTGTATGGAGACATACTGGATGTGCACTTCCACTAGGTGGCGCTAGCGACATGGTTCCCTTTTCTTGGGAGATATCTCTTCGCACAAGGCAGATGTGATTTGGAAAGTTTCTTTTTGCATGTTGTTTTCCCATGAAGCATTGCACGTTAGGGTACTTTCACACTTGCGGCACAGTGATCCGGCAAGCAGTTCTGTCGCCAGAACTGCCTGCTGGATCCGCCATGCAAACGGGCAGCATTTGTAGACTGATCCGGATGCGGATCCATCTCACAAATGCATTGCAAGAACGGATCCGTTTGTCATACGTTTGTGATCCGTTTCTATTTATTTTCACACTTTTACCAGTCTGCTCATGCGCAGACCGGAAGGACGGATCCAGCATTCCGGTATTTTTAATGCCGGATCCGGCACAAATACATTCCTATGGAAAGAAATCCGGCATTCAGGCAAGTGTTCCGTTTTTTTTGACCGGAGATAAAACCGCAGTATGCTGCCGTATTATCTGCGTCCTAAAAAAGTCAAAAAGACTGAGCTGAAGACATCCTGATGCATCCTGAACGGATTGCTCTCCATTCAGAATGCATTAGGATAAAACTGATCAGTTGTTTTCCAGTTTAGAGCCCCTAGGACGGATCTCAATGCTGGAAAAGAAAAACACTAGTGTGAAAGTACCCTTAGTCTCTATTCCATGAAGTACTTCCAATAAGTATCCATACAGAGCTGGTCTGTTTAAAGGGGTTATCCCATCTTAGACAATGGGGGCATATCGCTAGGGGAGGCCTGGACACACATCAGTACAGGCAAATCTGCTTGCATGAAGAAGACACCAATGTGTTTGCTCACATGTTGAAGTCATGATTTGTTCTTTTTGCTAATTTTGCTTTTAAGGACCAGGAGGGCTTCAGGAGTAATGTATTTGCCCTAATTATTTAGTACTCTAGTATTGTCTTTATCGTGCAGTAATATGAGCTATGGTTACTCATGAGTGTGGTTATTAATATATTCACTCCTCTTTTTCACATAGCGGCTGTTAGTTGCCAGGGAGTTTGGTGACCGATCTGCAGAAAGAAGAGCTTACAGTAATCTTGGAAATGCCTTTATCTTCCTGGGTGAATTTGAAATGGCAGCGGAGTACTACAAGTAAGATATTATGTGCTGTGATTCATTGGCATACATTCAGACCTAGTTGTGAGCTCTGACAGTTGTGAGCTCACACTAGTAGTATTGTGAGTTGTGAGCTTAGACCTCTGTCAGTTTCCAAAACTACAGAGCACCCAAAGCGCGCTAGGTTCATTGCAGGGACTTGTCCTTCTAGAACATACTAATCAAAGGACCCTTCAAATAAACAATGCTTTGCTTTATTTTTGGAGGCTTCTGAGATATCCATAAATGAAAGTCCAAGACCAGGAGTAAAGGCTCTGAAGGACACTGCAGCTCTTGTTCTGGAAATCACTCCAAGCTCTTGCACTTCACCAATATGTTCTTCTGTCATGTTTCTATAATGGTCAGTGTATACTGGTCTTTATGGTGGACGTTCAGTGGACTTCTTCTGCTGCTCGTTCGCTCTTCAGAAGACTGACTCGCTGCACAAGCTCCTGGCCCATTGCCCAGGCAATTGCCAACAGCCTTGGGCATCAGGGCACTGACTGCTGACCAATAAATAATAAGGAAATACATTTTTTATATAGTTCACCGTAAAATACATATTTGTTAAAGGCGCATTGATAAAGACACCTAGATTAAACTCATGACACAGAAAAAAAAATATTTTCATTTGCCCAACTCATCCTGCTGTACTGCACGCTGTCTGCAGAAGGGCCTGCATGTTCAATGTCGACATGTTTCCTTTTGAAGGGGATGTCCAGGACCATTGACAATAGTATTATGATGTTCCATTTTCCAGTCGCCTGTAGAACATATAGGTGTACCTGTCACGTCTTTGAGTTCTCTCCTCAAACCCCATGCTCCCGCTTGCCCCGTTGTTCACAATCTGAACTTCCTGGTTTTGGATGTTAATGGGCGGCAGCAACACAACCCCATATTTATTCAATGTGATGGATGCATTTTTTCATTTAAAAAAATTTTTTTGTTTCATTTTTTTATTTTTTACAAACTTTTTAGCAAATTTCTTTTCATTGAAAAACAGAAAGCACATGGATGGCATTCCTGTTCTGTCCATGGTTTTTATGGACCTGTACAGTTCTGTGGTGATGTCTGGTTCACAAAATGGATCAAAGCAGTGCACGTCTCCATGATTTTTCCATTGACCCACAGTCGGTGGAAGAACAAGGTTGTGTGAATAAACACATTGAAATCAATGGATATGTGTGCTGTCTGTGGAGAACGCAAGCTGCACATGTTCTTGATTCAGTGAGGTGTGAGCAAGTCCTTAAGCTGGCCACATATTTAGTAGGCCAAACAATAATTTGGCTGACCAATGTCTTTCCCATACACGCTCAGTGGGGAGAGTTGGACGTTCCCAATACAAATTAGATTGTTGTCTGAACCCGCTGTTCGGCTAACAATATAGAAATGTGTAAGGCACCTTTACACTTTGCAATGTGATGTCACATTCTTTTCGTACAGTAACATTTACTCTTTTCTGCAGAAGAACGCTTCAACTGGCCCGGCAATTGAAGGACAGGGCGGTAGAAGCGCAGAGCTGTTACAGCTTGGGCAATACCTACACTCTACTTCAGGACTATGAAAAGGCCATTGACTATCATCTCAAGCATCTCGTCATCGCTAAGGAACTTAATGACAGGTTACAGCTTGAATACATTTCTTTATAAAATGTTTACAGAAGGCATCTCACAATTGGGGCTGGGGTGTGTGGGTGTCTCCGCACATCTGGAGAAGCAGTCGTGCATCCTGCAGTCACTGGGTAGTAATAACACATAGAGCATACACTTGGCTGCCTGGAACTTTTTATAAGGATTTGGGACAATTACGTTACATAATATCATTGAATGTCTTCTAATGCTACTTTACAATATTTTATGGGGATGGATTTCTTTGTGTGAAGGGACGTTTTCCACCATTCTAATACTGGAAACTGGAAAGTCATTTTCCAGTTAGGCATCACACATAGACCTAGCAGAACAGGCAGCACGTGGATGTCATTTGTGTGCTGTCCACATCCATTTTTCCATCCTACAAATTACAGAACATGCCCTCTTCTTGTCCATTTTGCTTTTTTATTAATGAAGCTGAGAAAAATACAGATTGCACACAGAAGGTATCCGTATTTTGCAGATCTGTGGTTTGCGGACCGCAAAAGGCATATGGTCATATGCATGTAGTCTTAAGCCCTTCCCGACCAGCGCCGTAATAGTACTATTACTGCTGCCCGATCAGCGGCATGGGTTCCGCAGTCACTGATAACCGGACCCCTGCTGTATGCGTGAAAACACAGATGCCGGCGCATTAACCCTTGACCGTGGCACGTGCGATGTGTGGAGGGAGGGAGAGAGCTTCCATCGACATAGACATTGGGTATCGCCGCGTCCGTATCGACCGGCTCTATAAAAAAGAATCACATGACCTAACCCCTCAGGTGAATAAAATAAAACTGCAAAAAAAAAAATTTTGGGGTCACCTTACATCACTAAAAGTGCAACACCAAGCAATCAAAAAGGCGTATGCCCCCCAAAATAGTACCAATCTAACTGTCTTCTGATCCCGCAAAACATGAGCCCCTACCTAAAACAATCGCCAAAAAAATAAAAAATAAACTATGGCTCTCAGATTATGGAGACACTAAAACATGATTTATTTATTTTTAATTTGTTTCGAAACTGCTTTTTTTTGTGTTAAATGTAAAAAAATAAGTAAAAAAGGTAGACATATTATGTATCGCCGCGTCCGTAACAACCTACCCTATAAAAATACCACATGGTCTAACCCCTCAGGTGAAAACCGTAAAAGAAGATAAAATAAAAACGGTGTAAAAAAAGCAATTTTTGGTCACCTTACATTACAAAAAGTGAAATAGCAATCAATAAAAAGTCATATGCACCCCAAAATAGAGCTAATCAAACAGTCATCTTATCCCGCAAAAATGATACCCTAACTAAGAAAATCGCCCAAAAAAAAAAAAAGCTATGGCTCTCAGACTATGGAGACACTAAAACATGATTATTACTTTTTTTGTTTCAGAAAAAGATATTATTGTGTAAAACTTAAATAAATAAAAAAATAGTATACATATTGGGTATTGCCACATCCGTAAGAACCTGCTGTATAAAAATATCACATGACCTAATAGTGTGTCAAAAAAGCAATTTTTTTTATCACCTTACATCACAAAAAGTGTAATACCAAGTGATCAAAAAGTCATATGCACCCTAAATTAGTACTAATCAAACAGTCATCTTATACTGAAAAAAATTAGCCCCTACATAAGACAGTCGCCTAAAATAAAAACTATATGGCTTTCAGAACACTAAAAATCATTTTATTCAAAACTGCTTTTATTATGTAAATATTTGGTATTGTCTCGTCCGTAACAACCTGCTCTATAAAAATACAATGTGATCTAACCTGTCAGGTGAACAAAAAATAAAAACTGCGCCAAAACAGCAATTTTTTTGTTACATTGCCTCACAAAAAGTGTAATATAGAGCAACCAAAAATGTACCCTAAAACATTACCAACAAAACTGCCACCTTATCCCGTAGTTTCCAAAATGGGGTCAGTTTCTACTCTAGGGGTGCATCAGGGGGTCTTCAAATGTGACATGGCAGCTTAAAATTATCCCAGTGAAATCTGCCTTCCAAAAACGATATGGTGTTCCTTTCCTTCTGCGCCCTGCTGTGTGCCCGTACAGAGCAGTTTGCGACCACATATGGGGTGTTTCTGTAAACTACTAACTAAATATTGAGTTTTGTTTGGCTGTTAACCCTTGCTTAGTTAGCAGAAAAAATTGATTTAAAATGGAAAATCTGCCAAAAAAGTGAAATTCTGAAATGTTATCTCCATTTCCATTAATTATTGTGGAACATCTAAAGGGTTAGCAAAGTTTGTAAAATCAGTTTTGAATACCTTAAGGGGGTGTATTTGGGTGGTTTCTATTATGTAAGCCTCACAAAGTGACTACAGACCTGAACTGGTCCTTTAAAGTGGGTTTTGGAAATTTTTATGAAAAATTTCAAGATTTGCTTCTAAACGTCTAACGTCCCTAAAAAATAAAATGGCATTTGCAAAATTATCCAAACATGAAGTAGACATATGGGGAGTGTAAAGTAATAACAATTTTTTTTGTTATTACTATTTATTATAAAAGTAGAGAAATTGAAATTTGGAAATATGCTAATTTTTCAGAATTTTTAGTTAATTTGGTATTTTAAAAAAATTCAATATAAATGACATTTTTATACTCCATTTTAACACTGTCATGAAGTACAATATGTGACGAAAAAACAATCTCAGAATGGCCTGAATAAGTAAAAGTGTTTAAAGTTATTACCACATAAAGTGACACTGTCAGATTTGCACAAAATGGCCTGGGCAGGAAGGTGAAAACTGGCCTAGGGTTGAAAGGGTTAACCTGTGGTCCCTAGACCTATATACATCAGGCCATTGCTGATAATGAAAAGTTGAATGAAGGTGAAAGGGTTAAAAAGACTAATATTGCATAACTCCTTTCCAGAACGGTCAGCAGGGCCGACTCCAGGTTTGTGGGCCCTTGGGCGATAAAGTCTCAGTGGGCCCCCTTGTGGGATTTTGTACTGTGAAACGGCATGTATTATAGATTAAATACCTTACACAGAGCATTCTACAGAGCGGATATATGTGAATCGGTACTTATGTGCCTACTTTTATTTTCTACCCAGTGTTTCAGTCCCTCAGGTCTATTCACAGAAATGTGCCCGCTCACAGTAGATATGGCAAGATGTGCCCTCTCACAGTAGATATGCTAAGATATGTGTCCCCCTCACAGTAGATATGCTAAGATATGTGTCCCCCTCACAGTAGATATGCCAAGATATGTGCCCCCTCACAGTAGATATGCCAAGATATGTGCCCCCTCACAGTAGATATGCCAAGATATGTGCCCCCTCACAGTAGATATGCCAAGATATGTGCCCCCTCACAGTAGATATGCCAAGATATGTGCCCCCTCACAGTAGATATGCCAAGATATGTGCCCCCTCACAGTAGATATGCCAAGATATGTGCCCCCCTCACAGTAGATATGCCAAGATATGTGCCCCCCTCACAGTAGATATGCCAAGATATGTGCCCCCTCACAGTAGATATGCCAAGATATGTGCCCCCCTCACAGTACATATGCCAAGATGTGCCCCCCTCACAGTACATATGCCAAGATATGTGCCCCCCTCACAGTACATATGCCAAGATATGTGCCCCCCTCACAGTAGATATGCCAAGATGCATGCCCTCTTACAGTGGATATGCCAAAATATTTGCCCAGTGCCCCTTCACAGTGGTTATGCCCAGATGTGCCCCTTTAACAGGAAGTAGAAAAAAAAAATATACTCCTCGCCTCAGTCACCTGGCTCCTCCCATGATCTGCGCTCCCCATCAGCAGCAGCAGGATACTGTGACACATGGCGCTCCTACACAGATCAGCAGGGCGATGTGTGAGGACAACGTGCTGCTGCTGTGGAGCGGGGAGCAAATAGTTCCCTGCTTCAGTGGCGTCCCTGCGGTTTTTGGTCCTTTCCCTGCCCCCCCCCCCCAATACTTTAAACAAAATTGTACCCCCTCACAGTAGTATTGCCTTCATTGTACAACCTTCACAGTAGTTTTGTACAGATGTGTGTCCCCTCACAGTAGTTATGCCCTCTCTGTGCCCCTTTCACAGTTGTAATGCCACATTGTGCCCCTTTTCATAGTAATAATCCCCATTGTGCCCCCTTCATAGTAATAATGCCCACTGTGCCCCCTTCATTGTAGTAATGCCCTCTGTGCCCCCCTCCAGAGTAGTAATGCCCTCTGTGGCCCCCTCCAGAGTAGTAATGCCCTCTGTGGCCCCCTCCAGAGTAGTAATGCCCTCTGTGGCCCCCTCCAGAGTAGTAATGCCCTCTGTGGCCCCCTCCAGAGTAGTAATGCCCTCTGTGGCCCCCTCCAGAGTAGTAATGCCCTCTGTGGCCCCCTCCAGAGTAGTAATGCCCTCTGTGGCCCCCTCCAGAGTAGTAATGCCCTCTGTGGCCCCCTCCAGAGTAGTAATGCCCTCTGTGGCCCCCTCCAGAGTAGTAATGCCCTCTGTGGCCCCCTCCAGAGTAGTAATGCCCTCTGTGGCCCCCTCCAGAGTAGTAATGCCCTCCTTTGTGCCCGCCCCCTCCAGAGTAGTAATGCCCTCCTTTGTGCCCGCCCCCTCCAGAGTAGTAATGCCCTCCTTTGTGCCCGCCCCCTCCAGAGTAGTAATGCCCTCCTTTGTGCCCGCCCCCTCCAGAGTAGTAATGCCCTCCTTTGTGCCCGCCCCCTCCAGAGTAGTAATGCCCTCCTTTGTGCCCGCCCCCTCCAGAGTAGTAATGCCCTCCTTTGTGCCCGCCCCCTCCAGAGTAGTAATGCCCTCCTTTGTGCCCGCCCCCTCCAGAGTAGTAATGCCCTCCTTTGTGCCCGCCCCCTCCAGAGTAGTAATGCCCTCCTTTGTGCCCGCCCCCTCCAGAGTAGTAATGCCCTCCTTTGTGCCCGCCCCCTCCAGAGTAGTAATGCCCTCCTTTGTGCCCGCCCCCTCCAGAGTAGTAATGCCCTCCTTTGTGCCCGCCCCCTCCAGAGTAGTAATGCCCTCCTTTGTGCCCGCCCCCTCCAGAGTAGTAATGCCCTCCTTTGTGCCCGCCCCCTCCAGAGTAGTAATGCCCTCCTTTGTGCCCGCCCCCTCCAGAGTAGTAATGCCCTCCCTTGTGCCCGCCCCCTCCAGAGTAGTAATGCCCACCTTTGTGCCCCCCCCCCTCCAGAGTAGTAATAAACACCTTTGTGCCCCCCCCCTCCAGAGTAGTAATAAACACCTTTGTGCCCCCCCCCCTCCAGAGTAGTAATAAACACCTTTGTGCCCCCCCCCTCCAGAGTAGTAATAAACACCTTTGTGCCCCCCCCCCTCCAGAGTAGTAATAAACACCTTTGTGCCCCCCCCCCCTCCAGAGTAGTAATAAACTACTTGTGTGAGCTCACCCCCACCCCAATTTATCCAGACGGCAGCGCGAGTGTTTATTTACCTTTTTTGTTTAGTAATAAACACCTTTGTGCCCCCCCCTCCAGAGTAGTAATAAACACCTTTGTATTAAAAACAAAAAAACATAGTAACTTCTCACCTTGTCCCGTTCCTGAAGCTCACAGTCCTCTCTCTTTACTGCAGACACAGATCAGTCTGTAGCACTGTGTGGGCAGAGCTTATGACGATTACCTGGCTGCAGGCTCCGCCCAGTCTTCCTGCTTCACCATTCAGAGCGCGGCTGCCCTGAAGGAGTGGAGGAGCACGGGGAGCTCAGAGGTGAGTGACAGGACCCAGCTTTCTGCGCTCCAGCAATGAGTACTTCTATCTGTATTGATGGAAGCGCTCATTGCTTCTGGCAGCTGTGCTGCGGGCCCCGACACTTGCACTTGCCTGGGTATGCTGGGTGCTGACTCCAGCCTTGCCTCGGAGCAACAAAAGAAAAACAGCCTTTTAATCAGGTGAATACAGCTATGGGACTATGCAGTTTGATAGGTAGGTCGCTGGTGGCAGATTTGAAAATGTTTGTTCAGGCTTGGGCATTTTTGTTGCAGTTGTAAATTGTTTCCATCATAGTATGCTATATATATGTATATGTCTTTATTGTAGGGTAGGAGAAGGTCGGGCATGTTGGAGTCTGGGGAATGCATATACTGCCTTAGGAAACCATGACCAAGCTGTGCACTTTGCAGAGAGGCACCTGGAAATCTCAAGAGAGGTAACAAAGGCTCTCATGACTCGTTTGTTTTGTATATGTTCACATGGCAGAATTTTCATACGCATTTTGTCTTATTCATTTTCATTTGTTGATGGAGATTGACTTATTGCTTGATCCTATAGAAAGGGGATGATTTCTGCAAGTAAATGTAGCTCTTGCCTCCTCCTGATGAGCAGGCAATTACCAGAAGTAAACTGTTCATTCCCGATAATTGCCTTCTGTGTCAGCCCATATAAAGGGGTGTCGGGGCAATGACCCCAATACCGGATGAACGATGGACTCCGAATAAAAAGATGTATGAGTACTCAGAGAAGAACTGACACAGACTCAGTATTGTGAATCAAGTTGCTCTAGTTTATTCAGGGAAAAGCAGACAATATATAGTATTTTTCTGGATCATTTTCAACAGTAAAAAAACACGTAGTTTAAGATTTACACATTGAGCTATAAAACCTTGAGATAAGATGAGCGCCTCTTGGCTCTACGCCCAGAGCATCTTATCTCTCCAGGTGCGTGATAGTCATGTACGCATCTTGCTGATACTTACAAAATGCCTTACTGGAACAAGGTCGGAGGGAGCTAGGAGTGACCTGAGTTTATCATAGATGCTCCACACTAAGGTTTTAAGGATTATGACATACAATGGCTGCACAAGGTACAAAATGGAGTCTCAACCCTCACAGGGGCTGTTAGTTTTTATTCACATTAGGCCTCCTGCACACGACCGTTGTGTGCACCCGTGGCCGTTGTCCCGTTTAACGTGTTTTTCTGCGGTCCCATTGACTTTCAATGGGTCCGTGGAAAAATCGGAAACTGCACCGTTTGGCAGCCGCGTCCGTGATCTGTGTTTCCTGGCCGTGAAAAAAATATGACCTGTCCTATTTTTTTCACGGCCAACGGTTCACGGACCCATTCAAGTCAATGGGTCCGTGAAAATCACGGATGCACACAAGATTGGCATCCGTGTCCGTGATCCGTGATCCGTGTCCGTTTTTTCCTATCATTTCAATGGCAAACTTGACTTAGATTTTTTTTTCATTTTTCATGTCCGTGGATCCTCCAAAAATCAAGGAAGACCCACGGATGAAAAAACGGTCACGGACCACGGACCTACGGACTCCGTTTTTGCGGACCTTAAAAAAAAACTGTCGTGTGCATGAGGCCTTAATGACACATGTTGTTTTCCAGGGCAGTGATTGTATTTAAAAAAGGAGGCTGAATGAGCTAATTTCCCCTCACCAATCTCTTGTCGCTACCGTTCTAAGACTGCTTGGGACGCCGCTGCTTCCCAGCTTGACACATAGGAAATTGTTTGGACTGATTGGTCGACTAGGCCATCCAAGTTATTTTCTGTGCGAGTGCACGTGCAGAAAGACGCGGGGAACCGAGCAAGGGATCGGTGGGGTGAAAGGCATTTATTACCTTTCCCATGGATAAATGTCTAGTAGCTGGGATACCTACTGCTGTAACCCCCACAATTGAAAGAATGTGGGTCCCAGAACTGGCACTGCAGTCAAACGCGTGCTGCTCCTGCATTGAAAGTCTGCGGGACAGTACAGCATAGCATTCTGGTATTTCCATTAGTCCCATAGATGCTCAACGCAGCAGCGGCAGCACACATGCATAGCCATCGGTGGGGTTACTAGCCATCAGACATTTATCGCCTATCCTGTGGATCGTATATTTATACTTAGGCCTCACATATAGGACTACTGCTTACTCTCAGTAACTGTATACATTGTGATTCTCTAGAATGGTTGATTTTATAAACCTGATTCCATGTCTTGACAGTTGGGGGACCGTAACGGAGAGCTGACTGCACAACTGAACCTCTCTGACCTGCAGATGGTGCTTGGACTAAGCTACAGTACCAATACGTCTGTGCTCTCCGAGGTTCCTGATTCAGAAAGCAGCTTACTTGGTAAGAAGAAAATATAAACGTCATGTTTCTCTGATTGTACATTTACGCTTGTTTGTGCAGTATTAAACTTACACAATTATTTACTTAAAATAATAAAGATTTCAGCCCTGGTTTATCATACCTTCACTCCAGAATTCTGGCTTCAAAAAGTTGCAAAATAGGGCTTTTGCGACTTTCTGCACTCACTTGCACAAACATTTAGCAACTTTTTTGCAGTTTTACACCACTCGCTCCAGTTTTTAAACATGGATAGGAAAGTGGGTGTGGTTAGCTGTTAAGGAGTTTCACTCCAGATTCATGATTGAGGCTCACTCTAATAGGAGAGTGTAGTAGGAAAGCTGAGACAAATGTATCAAACATGTGGCATAAAGTACACCAATAAAGACTCGAGCAACACTGACTTCAATCATTCCCCTCCTGACAAATTCCCCCCTGCTCCTCCAGTATAAACACAGTGTATGTAGGCAGATCCTTGCATTAGTGATATCTGCTGATAGCAGTTGTTATAGGAAAGAAAGTCCTCCAGGGGATGAGTAGCATCAGATGTGACTGGCAGCTGTTGCACTCCCATCCCCGTTGAAAAAAAAACATGTGATTTTTGCCTAAGTATGCATGTTAACTTTAATATGTCTGTTAGCAACTTAAAGGATAAGTCAGAATCTCAAGCAAACCCTAGAATAGCTTAAAATGAAGAAAAAAAGCGATGCCCCTTTTCTCCAGCGCCATCCTCTGCAGCGTTGATCCAGTCCTGTTTGTTGTCCTGCAACGTTGATCCACCGTTTGTTGACCGCATTGGTGATGCATCACGTGGTTGGCTGCAGCAGACACTGACCCAGTGACATGACCAGTGCAGCCAAACGCTATGAAACAGCGTGTCATAGATCGGGCCAGTGCTGCAGAGTTTGGCGCTGGAGAAAGGGGTGGGTATCACGTGTTTTTTAAAACTTAAGACATTATATGGGTTGTCTGAGGTTTTAAATTATCTTAGACAATCCATTTTAAAAGAGAAAAGACAAGCTTCTAGCCCACATGGACCTGGTCATCTCAGATCAGCAGTGGGGCTGGTGACAGATGTCATCCATTGTAGAAAATCTGTTAACCTTCTTTGTTTCAAGAGAAAGACAGAGAACTTATATTTCCTGCATTGTCTGGCAGGTGCGCGGCCACGTCTGAGCAGACGTCACAGCATGGAGAACCTTGAGCTCGTGAAGCTAACGCCGGACAGGGTAAGCCACCTGAATGGACGTAGTGGGAAAAATTGTGTGTTCTCAGTTTTCACTAGAGCAAGCATCAAACAAAATGCGGCCATACTTATTCTGAGGGGTCATGCAGGAGGCAAGGAGCTGCGATCTGAACAGCTTTTAAATACAGTACATAACCTAATATGAACCAATTCACTACTTGCTTGCTGAGTGACGCTGTATCTGAACGTACCAACCTCTGCCTTCTCTGTGGCCTCTACTAGAACAATACATAATGGCCTTGTATATTTGTCTTTGAATTGTTACCTTCAGGTGGAGAACTGGAACATTGAGATCCTCACAAAGCAGAAATCTCTTCTGTCCAAGCCTTCTGCTAAGCTCATGTTTGTTAATAAACTTAAGGGCAAGAAGTTTAAGAACAGTGCATCCAAAGTCCTGCAGGACACCAGTAACTCTTCAGATGCCAACAGGAAGATGACAAACTCCCAGCGGGTATTTCTTTTTTTTTTTCTGTTCCAAGTTATTGGTTACAACAGGGGCCCAACTCCAGGGGTCTCTTAAAGTGTGTTTCTGTAGTATAAAAAAAAATGCACAACAGTGGGAAATGTGAAAAATTACCTGTACTCTCCTTTTAAACCCCCTGCCGCTCCAACACTGTGGTGCCAACTCCTGCCTGTTTTTGCCTACTTTTCCTGCAGTGATGAGATACATCTGCACAAGCATGGCAGCCAACCACTGTCCTCTGCTTTCATGGTGGACATAAAAGCATCACTGCTGAGGCCAGTGACTCAGTGGATGTATGGCACAAGCAATGGCTGATGGGGACCACTGCAGTGTCATTGCCAGCAGTGTGGTGGATGTAACCAGTATTTTTAAGCACATTTTACCTTATAGGCGAAACTTGAAAAATTTGAATATCGTGCAAAAGTCCATTTATTTCAGTAATACAAATTAAAAGGAATTGCATTAATGCAGCTTAAAATTAGAATTTTGTGAAAAGGTTCAATATTCTAGGCTCAAAGTGTCACACTCTAGTCAGCTAATTAATCCATACCCCTTGAGAAAAGGGGACCTGAGATTGTGACTTTGGGGTTTTCATAAGCTGTAAGCCATAATCATCCAAATTATACCAAATAAAGGCTTGAAATATCTCGCTTTGCATGTAATGAGTCTATGGCCTCATGCACACGACCGTTGTTCTGGTCTACATCCGAGCCACAGTTTTTGTGGCTCGGATGCGGACCCATTCACTTCAATGGGGCCGCAAAAAATGCGGACAGCACTCCGCCTGCTGTCCGCATCCGTTGCTCCGTTCCGTAGCCCCGGGAAAAAAATATATAACATGTCCTATTCTTGTCCGTTTTGCAGACAAAATTTGGCATTTCTACAATGGGCCGCCTGTTCTGAAAGGCACACAGGCGGCTTCAGTTTTTTTTGCGGATCCGCGGTTTGCAGACCGCAAAAAAAGAACGGTTGTGTGCATGAGGCCTATCTCATATTAGTTTCACCTTTTAAGTTGCATTACTGAAATAAATGAACTTTGCACAATATTCTAATTTTTCACCTGTATACTAATCTTAAAGGGATTCTGTCATGAGATTTTACCCCATAACCTAAACATATGCCCATGTCCGTACTAATAACATGAATCCTAAGCTGGCCTTATTAAACCTGCTTGTGGCTCTATTAGCCCAAAAAAATGGTTTTTATAACCTGTCAATCACCTACCTAAGGTGCCCAAGGGGACGTCCGTTAATACAGGGTGCCCGGCCGCACCTGAGCCTAGTGCGCAACTGCGGGATCTGGCAGAGGGACGGGAGGATTGTGGAGGCGGCGCTGAGGTGAGGAAGGCGGCACTGTAGACAGGGAGGGCGGCGCTGGGCACCAGACAGCGATGGGTGCGGCCGGGCACCCTGTATTAACGGACGACCCCTTGGGCACCTTAGGTAGGTGATTGACAGGTTATAAAAAAAAAACATTTGGGCTAATGGAGCCACAAGCAGGTTTAATAATCCCAGTTTAGGATTCATGTTATTAGTATGGACATGGGCATATGTTTAGGTTATAGGGGTAAAATCTCATGACAGAATCCCTTTAACCCCTTTAAAGGGATTGTGCAGGATTAGAACAATATGGCTGCTTTCTTCTAGTAACAGTGCCATATCTGTGGGTAGTGTCTGATATTGTAGCTAAGCTCTGGTGAAGTGAATGGGACTGAGCTGCAATACAACACACAACTAGTGGACTGCTTTTGGTAGAAGTAGCAGTTTTTCTAATCCTGTACAATTCTTTTATAGGGGTTTTGTGCTTTCCCAATATTGATGACCTATTCTCGGGACAGGTCATCAATATCAAATCTACAGGGGTCCGACTCTCTGTATGAAGAGAGCTCTGCAGTCTCTTCACCGTTTTCTTTACTCTTTACACACTGTCCCTTGAATAGGTCACAGTGTAACTAATTGCTCTGTACCATTAAATTGAATGGGATGGAGGGCCTGCCATACTGCAATGTCAACAGCGTGCAGGTATACAGTGAAGAGAAAGAAGTGCTCGCACAAGAGCTGGCTTCTCTTAAAACAACTGATCGGCTGGGGTGCCGGAAGGCAGACCCCTGCCCATCTGATATTGATGACCTATCCTGAGGAAAGCAGAAAACCCCATTAAACACCATATGCCATGGAAGAAAACCTCAACTTCCCATGGAGGTGGGATGGAAGGACAGTGATTTGTCATGCTGATTACACCATGATGTGATTATGCCACGCAGCACTGAGTACTTGATTTTATATCACTTTATATGTAGAATAGGACGTTCAGAGAACCTGCTAATTCACAACTTGATCCCAGCACAGAATCACAATATGGGAAATGTTATAAGATCAGAAACAGAACATTCCTCATTCTGGCTTTTTTTTGTAGATGAGATCCATATTGCTGTTTTCTGCATTGTGATCAGCTTTGACTAGTTGCTGGCAGAATCCTCTAAAGCAGTGTTCCCTTTCTAGTAAATGTTTTCTGTTCTATACTAAATTCTATACGTGTGTGGATGGATCACATTGACTTTACTCTCTCAGCCTAGGTCTACATGTTACACAGCCGTAAAACCTGGTGCATCCAGTCACCTTTTACTAGAACGCTATTTCCTTGTTTCTAGACACAAATCAAGCAGGTTGGCAGGCAGCTGCTCCATGCAGGTCTGGTTGTAGAGGCAAGTGCACAAACGTTGTGTGGATACATTTGTTATAGGGCACCTACTGAGTGAATGGAGCATACTGTACATTCCCAGCAGCTTTCTGCTCTGAAATCTGTTTTCTTTGATGCAGCAGTTTGGCTCCATTCACACTCATTGTGATGCGCATCAAATCGAAGAACAGTCCAGATCCTAAGCATGTGAATGGGGCTTTTGCATTCCTATTCTCATGCAGAGGAAATTTTCTGGGTGGGTTTTTGGTGTTACCTATGGAAATAAATAGCATGCTGCTTGCAGTATTGCAGGAGGTAATAGAGGATTGGGCCACATAGAATGACAATGGAGCTAATCCTCATGCGGATCTGAACCTTTCTGCCATGGATCTAAACTGAAGCCATTTATTGCATTGTAAACAGAGGGGCTTTATACTTTCCTACCATGAAGTATGGTTCTAGGCAGTTTGATGCTTTCAGGCTTGTTCCTTGGGTCTCGTGACTTTATACACAGAGCGTTAGTTGTGCTGCACTAACTGGTCGCCCCCCTTATTTCCAGAAATCTGCGGTCCCAGACAGTATTGGAGATGAAGGATTCTTTGATCTTTTGAGTCGATTTCAAAGCAACCGAATGGATGATCAGAGGTGCAGTTTGCAGGGCAAAAACCTCTTGACTACAGCGACATCAACGCCTCCAAAATCCATGAGAAAATGTATGTAAACACGTATGGACTGCTTGCAGCTTTAATATTGCTCGTCAGTGCTCAGGTCTACTGGAATCTAACGGAAATCTGGTGCAGTTTTTGTAGTCTCTTTAAAGCATTTGTTAGGGCAATTCCTAGGACTCTGTTCACACTAATGTTTATTCTTCTGTTCCTGACAAATGAAAGCATAAGGCCTAATAGATGGAAGGCATCGCATACGGTGTTAGTATGCATTGCTTAATTCACTAAAATAAGTGTATCAGGTTTCCAGAACTAGACAGAATAGAGGCTAGCAGATGAGTGTGAACACAGCCTAAGGCATTTGCCACTAGAAAAATCACTTTAAAACCAGTGGGTTCATTAATAGAAATGTTTTCCAATAAAAGAGAATTAATGTACTGGCAGGTTGCATGCACAGCCACCACTTCTATCATTTGGGGGGACTTGGGACCCCCAGTCTTGCAATCAGTGGTAATTCCTTACCCTGTGCATTACCAATAGTTTTATATTTTGGTACAGACCCTTTAAAATGCATCCAATCCTGTTGAATGTTTTATTTTATTTTTCCCCCCCTCCAGCCTTATCTGCATCTGTCGTATCTCCTCATACTGAGGAGTTTCTGGACCTCATAGCAAGCTCACAGAGTCGGAGGTTGGATGATCAGAGGGCCAGCTTCAGCAATCTGCCTGGACTGAAAATCAACCAACAGCGCAGTAACTCTGTCCTGGACCACCTGATGGCCACCGAGAACCGCGAGCCAGATGACGATTTCTTTGACATGCTGGTGAAATGTCAGGTAAGATACATTTGTAACAACATCTGGGATACATACACCCTATTTTTGAACGATGCGACACCTGAGTGTAAGACACACCTCAAATATAGGCAACAGAAAATGAAAACCGTATTTTCTACTTATTACATCTTCTCTTGTGGTGTAATAAAGTGGAGTGGTCAAGGTCAGTAACTTTGGGATCTAGTGTAGAGGGGGTTTAATATTTTTGGTCATCTGATAACCTTAGTATTCCATCTGCTATTGTAACAAACCGCAATGGCACATGTGGTTACCTCATTAAATGTACCTATCCAAGTAAATGTGTCTCTTTAGGTGTACTTTGAGCAACTGTTACAGATTTTGCATTGGGGGGGGGGGGGATTTTAAATCAGCTGCTGCTGAACCTCATAATAATGCACACTTCAGCTGCTGTGGAATTTCATAATGCCTCAGCTGCTGCAGAACCTCTTTATAGATGCCTCCACTGCTGCAGAACACATAAGGCTTTGATTAGATCTGTGTTAGGGGCCTCCATCACAGTTTAGGTCATAAATGCTGGACCAACCAAGTGTTGCAGTCTGCCACGCTCCATAATGGAAACGCATGAGATCTCATCATAGTGAGCGGGATCTGTCAGATGTTGTGAACCATGATGTGCCAGATCCAGCACTTCCGGATTTTTGCTGTTGTGGTCCTATGACAGAGCAGAACAGTGAAAGACACTAGTTTGGATGTGAAAAAATCCTAATATGCACCTCTGCAGAACATCATAAAAGTGACAAGAGAACTACAAGTCTCATCATGACCAGGTTATTTTTGGAAATTACAGGGCAATACATAGAGGGGGTAAAAGAGGAGGAAACCTACAACTCCCAGCCTGACCAGAGTGTTATTATAAGGCATCAGTGGTGGACATTACATGCAGAGGGATAAAATAGGAGAGAACTATAACTCCCAGCATTTCTAGGACATTATTAGGGCTATCACTGGACTTATAGAGGAGAAACCACTAACCTTTCCTCCACAAATGGCACAGGAGCTCCACCCCCTCACATTGTGATATCACACAGGTCCTTTACCACTTCTCCTCTGCACCACTGAGCTCTTTCTGCACTGGTCACATGATGATTTAGGGATGAGCGAATCGACTTCGGATGCCTCATCTGAAGTCTATTACATAAAACTTTTGTTTTAATACTGTACTGAGCGGGTGCTCCGTGCAGTATTAGAATGTATTGGCTCGATGAGCCAAAGTTATTACAGGTCCTTCTCCGTCTAGTATCTTTTCCTCTGCACAGATAGCTTGCCAAGTGTAATTAGGAGGCTGGCCTTGCTTCCACTGGAGGTATGCCACTGTCTCTCTCATTGATCCAGGAAAGTGCTATATGAGTGCTCTGACGGATCATTAAGGAAACTATCAGGGAGGTCTGGCACTGCTGGACCACCCTGATTGTAGACTACAAGATGCAGGCACTTTATAGAAAGATTGTTTTCTTGCAACAAAAAAAAAAAGTGTCTTGTAGTCCAAACAATACAATGTATATTTGGAATATATTTACCTAGCTGTATTACAATACACCCACGATGCTATCATCACACATTAAAATACACTTACAACCCCATTTTAGCTAGGACAGTCACACAGGCAGTTTTCTATATAGTCAAATTGGTCATTGTATGTGCTTTCACATCATACTAAACCTTTAAGAGCTATCGGTAAAGATGTTGTTTTTTTTACTTTTATTTTAGGGATCACGGTTAGATGACCAACGCTGCGCTCCTCCACCCCCACCCAAAAAGGTCCCACAGTCCCAGATGAAGACTTCTTCAGTCTTATTCTGCGTGCACAGGCCAAGCGCATGGATGAACAGAGGGTGACGCTATCATCACACCTAAGGAGACCGAACTCGAGCTAGGGGAAAGGATATTGTGCCCTTTCCTGCAATCTGCTAATCTTAGAGGTTTAAAAAATAATAATCAGGGTTTTTTCATAGTACTGTAATTTTATACTCTTCTGTAAAGTAGAGCTACTTTAACACACTGTGTGTGTGTGCTCTTCCAGTGTTATACTTCTCTCCAGTCCCCAGATGAGTCCTCGCTAATGCCAACCTCAGACACTGCCGTTGTATGATTCATAGGACAATGGACACATGGCATGGATAGAGGGGCTTCCTGGACAGTGTGACTGTACAGATCCTGTAGATGTATGCAAGTGTCTCCTATGTCGGCTAAGTAGTGTACAGCCGTTCTGTGTGGAAAGTTCTTTATATGTGTATATATGTGTGGGTATTTTTGTTTTTATTTTTTAAACTATGCCTTACTAAAAGGGGGTTTGGATAAGTGAGTCTAAGGACTGGCACAGCAAGAGTTGTGTGAGACCATTGCACTTATTGTTAACTCTAGACTGTAATCTAAAGCACTAAATGATTATATGTGATATTCTCATCTGGTATTAACTGGTAGTTTTAATCTTTTTATTTGCTTGCAACCTGCTGTGCTGTGCTCAGTAGGTACCTCTATTAGCAAAACTATGGTACTGACTTTGGTATTATCAACTCACAGCAGGAAACCTATGTATGGCCAGTTTCAGATGAGTGAGTTACCTGTGAGAGACGTAGCATAATTTATAATGCTTTGCGCTCCTGCCAGACCTCAGATCTACTGAATTGTACTGACGACATTGTGTCAATACAGTTAATTAAAGATGAGGTCGGGCCGGGACACACCACATTCTAAATCATCAGTTTCACTCTTCTGAAACTGGCCTATAGGAGTGTAAGGATCAGAGATTTACTGATTTGTTTATCTGACCCCCATAAACTTGCTCATCCAAGTAGTTTGTGTGGATGTTACTTCACTAAGTGGAGTCAGGTGTAAAATAAGCAACCAGTAGACACCTCTGATTCTACTCATCTCCTGAGGAAACAAGGATCACCATGGATGGAAATGCAACTGGTTTGGTGTCCTCATTACCTTGTGATCCTGTTGAAATGATCAAGTTTTTTTCTAAATTGATCTACGGTGTATGGCAATTTAAGGTTACATGGCATCTGTTTAATTGCAGCAAACACTTCTCATCTCTTCTATGGGAACAAAATTATAACGAATAGACATATGTACAGCAGAATGCTCTTCCGGTCTGCCTAGCTGTCGCCATAGAAAATAATGTAAGGCTCCTTGCAGTCCTGCCCCAGTACCTGCTGTGTAGCCTAACCTTCTGGTCAATGCTGTTCAGTAAAATTTACATTTTTAGAATGCCCGTCATGAAGGGGTTATTTTTTACTTAGGGAAATGATGGTACTGTAAGTGTTCTGTCTGGTCTGGCTTTTAAGTTTTGGTTGTGTAATATTGTTTTCATGAAATTTTGAAATGAGACGGGGGGAAAAAAAGAAAAACATTTATTTTCTACACCACTAATTGTTTTTTATGTACGGTATTTTATCCAAACCATGTAAAGTGGACCAGGAATAAAATCCTAGTTTAGAACACTAATCTGAATTATGTGTATTTTTGTCTGTGTGTACAGTGTGGTGTTCTATATACCATGGTTTGCTTAAAGAAGATGTTAATGGTAGCGAGCGCCCGCCACTACAATGTTCACGTCGCAGTGTAACTTCAGTGCTGCCTTCAGTTCACAGAGTTGCACAGAACATCTGATCAGCAAGGTTCAGCTGATCGGCTAGGGATGGCACACCCTGAGGATAGGCCGTCAGTTAAAAAAAAATCCTTTAACATTAAGAGACAATCTGAAGACAAATTGAATATTCCTTCAGCACTTTTAGTGTACAGCACACAGGGCAGTTTGGCATTGGGCTCTCTGCATAGGAACTATTTGCAGAAAATCCAGAGTAAAATACAATAGCAGCAAAGTGGATTAGAGCTCATAGACCGGGAACCTCCATGGTGCAGCGTATATAATAAGAAGCTCAAACCTTCTTACAATATACTACAAGTTGCACAGCTGCTGGGGAAGAAGGGTGCTCCGAGTAACTATCCAAAACTTCTCCCCAGTCAGACTGCTGGTGAAAAAGTTTTAAAGAGGTTGCCCATTTTTAGGAGAAACAGATCACATGCCATGATTCTGGTTCTCCTGGCCAGACTGTCTTTACCCAGCATGGGACCACTGCAACCAATCACTGCCCTCAGTGGTGCACTGAAGATATGATGTCATTGTTGCAGCTGATAGAGCCCGGCTAGGAGAACCAAAGTAGAAGTGTGGGATATGCCAGGTAAGTACCAGTTCCTTATTGCAGGATGATCCCAAGGGTTAAGTTGAAAGCAAATACAAATTACAAGCTGGTCCTGTGAAGGGAGTTACCTTGGAGCATATAAAAAGATAGAGAGGTTAGGTCATCAGTATTAACATCTCAGAAAACCCCTTTAAGCTATTCACAAACAGATCCATTTTTCTGTAAATGCAAAAGTATCCCTTGAAAAACATTTCCTATGAATAAATACTGATGAATACAATTCATAATATTTACAGCAAGGGAAATGGGTAGGTGACTTCATTTTCAGACTCTTACAAATTAGCCTTGTTATCCCAGGAGTTAATGAAGCTTTTTCAAAGGATAATTCTGCTTTATGTGACTAGGTACCAAAATATGCTGTTAACAATAATGTTGTAATCAGATATTTCTCATCTGTCTCATTGGGGGACACGGGCATTGACCATGGGTATAGCTGTTGCTGCTAGGAGGCAGACACTAAGCACACAAAGCGTAAGCTACTCCCTCTTCAGCTATATCCCTTCCTGCAGGGACCAAGCTAATCAGTTTTAGCTCAGTGTCTGTAGGAGGTAGACGTTCCTGCGTTGCAGGTCTGCTAGTTTACTAACTTTTTAACTTCTAGTAGGCAACTTCATGCAGTCTCTTAACAGCCTGCATCCCAACCAGGAGATGGGAGACCAGGGGGTCACCCAAACCCCCTGCTCGTTCCCACTCTCCGGAAGAAGAGGACCAGAGGTTCCTGTAAAAACCTCTGTCTCCTGCCAGCAATCGCATCACCACTGCCGCCCCAGTGAAAGTCCCCTCTGTTCCGATGTAGCGTCCCTCACCAAGGGGCCACACACCAAAGGTGGTGATCTGGCTAGAGCCAGAAGACTTCGGACAGGTGAGTAGAAGACTGCCCACAGTGCCCCCTCCAGTAGCCTCTCCTCCCCCTATGTAATGGTCCCCATGTGGTCGCCCTAGGTACTATGGACGGTAATGAAAAAAAAAATGGTACCTGGTGCAGGCTCAGGGGGCTGCTCCTGCTGTGAGGCCGCACACGCAGTGCTTCGTTGATCCGGCCTGTGCGGCCTACTCCTACAAAAACTCCTCCCCCAAAAGGGGTTCTGTGTCTCCTGAGTCCTCTGCCTCTCCTCCTGCTAGAGAGTCTCACTCTGACATCTCAGTTGAAGAGGCATGTTCAAGGAGAGAGGGGTCAGATGAGGATGTTGTCTCACCGGAGGATCAGTCGTCCAAAACTATCCTTCACGGTGGACAATTTAATTACGGCAGTTATTGAGACGTTGCAGGTTGAGGAATCTGCTCCGTCATCTGCCAGCGTGGGTGTTTCCTTTAGGAAGTCCCATCATTCGCACAAGTGTTTCCCCAGCCAGCAGGAGTTTGATTCCTCTCTCTCCAAGGAGTGGAATTTTCCCGATAGACATTTCATGTTGCCAAAACGCTTGAAGTCTTTTATCCTTTCCTGGAGGATTTTACTAAGAAATGGTTGCTCCACCTGGAGTGGACCAGTCAGTTTCCCGCTTGGCAAAACATACTATCTTGCCAATGGCGGATGGGGCTTCTTTTTCTGATATTAAAAGATAAAAAGCTGGATGCGTTTGCAAAATCTGCCTTTAAAGCAGTGGGCACATCGCTGCAGCCGGTGTTTGCTTCTACATGGGTGAGCAAGGCTATGGGGGAGTGGGCAAATAACTTACGTCAGGGTCTTGAGTCGGGAGTCCCTCGGAGGAACTTGCAGATGTTGTCCTGCAGCTCTCGCATGCCAGTGCATATATTTGTGAAGTATCTTTGGATGGGGCAAGGTTTATGGCTCACTCGTCAGCCCTGTTGGTGGCTATTTGCCGTACCCATGGCTTTCATGCTGGGCGGCATGACTGCCCTCCCGTTTACCGGCAGACTTTTTGATAAGCGCCTGGATGAGATCATTTCGGATGCTACAGGTGGTAAGAGCACCCATTTACCGCAAAACAGGGGGCGGTCTAATAAGGCAAAAAAGCGGAAGCCTTTTTTTTCGTCCCTTTCGGGGGTCTTTCCAGCCCCAAGGCAGAAGCGCAAGCCTTCCTTTAAGCCGCGGCCTTCCTGGCATTCCCGTCAACAGGGCTCCAAGTCCTTTAACCCTAAGATCTCTGCTGCATGACTGGTGGATCCCGGCGCCCTCAGTTTGGGTGGGGCGGCCAGCTTTCATGTGTTTTGGCATGTTTGGCTGGCTCACGTCTCAGATGACGTGGATGAGGGAAGTCATTGCAGAGGGCTACAAGCTGGATTCCAAATCCTCCCCTAGTCTTGTTTTTTTCAATCGTCTCCTCCGTACTCTCCCACAGCCGCAGATTCTTTTTTTCTGGCAATTTGCATGCTGCTGCAGCAAGGTGTGACTGTTCCCAGTTCCTGCGCAAGACCTCTTTCAGGGTTTTACTCCAATCTCAGAGGTTTCTCCGGTTCGCAGTGGGTCTATTTCACTACCAATTTGTAGCCCCTCCCGTTCGGCCTGTCCACGGCTCCCAGCGTTTTTACAAAGGTTCTGGCGGCAGTCGTGGCCCTGCTTCATGCCAGGGGGATCTTGGCGATCCCTTACTTAGATGACATCCTGGTGTAGGGTCCGTCGTTCTAGGGAATGACAGACAGCCTGAGCATAGTCCTGGACACCCTGGAGCGCTTCGGATAGATCGTGAACAGACAGAAGTCTTGTCTTTATCCATCGCAGGCTATTTACTTATCTGGGCATGGTACTGGACACTTGTCAGGCCAAGGTGCTCTCCATCTTCAGATTCGCTCATTGTTGCGGCCAGCTCCGTTTCCCATTCGTCACTGCATGCGGGCTCTGGGGTACATGGTTTCTGCATTTGAAGCAGTTCCTGCTCAATTCTAATACCAGAGCACGTCAGCGAGCCATTCTGTCCATCTGGATCACTCCCCAGCCTCCTTGCCCCAGTGCGTCCGGGCCCTCAGATGGTGGATGGTCTCTCCGATGTTGACGTCGGGTTGCCTCGTTCCTCCCTTTCTGTTTGGAAAGTGTTAACAACGGATGCAAGCCTCAAGGGTTGGGGGAGTGTTGGAAACTCTCTCGTTCGTAGGGTATGGTCACGCAAGGAGCACCCCTTCCAATCAATGTTTTGGAGTTGAAGGGATTCGGCTCTATCGGCGACATTGGGCCGACCATCTCAGGGGTTGTCCGGTGCGGGTGCAGTCCGACAACTCCATGGCGGTGGCGTACATCAATCACTAGGGCGGAACCCAGAAACCGACAGTCATGGAGAACACAGCGCTGATTCTCAGCTGGGTGGAGAAACATGTTCTGGCACTGTCGGCAGTTCACATACCCGGCATCAACAACTGGATCGCGGACTTCCTCAGCCAGGAGCATCTCGATCCCGGCGAGTGTGCTCTTTACCCGCAGGTCTTTTCGGGCCACCTGCGAGAGGTGCTTCAACAACAAGGTCAAGGACTTTGTTGCGCGGTCCAGGGACCCCATGGCCCTGGCATGCGACGCGCTGGTGATCCCGTGGAGTCGGTTCACGTTTCTTTACGTATTCATGCCTCTTCCTCTCATTCCGCATCTCATCCGTCATTCTCGTGGGCCCCAGATTGGCCGCAGAGGGTGTAGCACGCATCCCTAGTCACACTTTCTAGTCGACGAACCTTGGCGTCTTCCTCTTGGGAAGACTTACTGTCGCAAGGGTCGATTTTCCACCAGAATTTAGGGTCGCTACATTTTATCGGCATGGCTGTTGAAGCCGCCGTTCTGAAGACTCAAGGTTTTTCGGGTGCAGTGGTCCAGACTATGATTCGTGCAGGAAGCCGTCGTCTTCCAGAATCTACCACTGGACTTGGAAGTCCTACTGTAGTTGGTGCGAGCGGAGACAGCTGTCTCCCATTTGTTTTTCTTTGCCGCAACTTTTGGCTTTCCTGCAATTGGCGCTGGCTCTCAGCTCCCTCAAAGGACAAGTGTTGGCGCTCTCCATTCTTTTTCAGCGAAATTAGCTTGCTTTCGGAGGTTCTGACTTTTCTGCAGGGGGTGGCACGTGCTGCGTCCCCCTTGCGTCCGCCATTGGATTCTTGGGATCTTAATCTAGTGCTCAACACTCTCCAATCTTCTCAGTTTGAGCCTTTGCAGCTGGTGTCGCTGCGCTTCCGGTCTTAGAAGGTGGCTTTTTTGGTTGCAATTACTTCTATCTGTAGAGTGTCGATACTCGCGGCTCTGTCATGTCGGTCGCCCTTCCTGATCCTCCATCAGGAGAAGGTGGTCCTTCGCCCTGTGCAGTCCTTCCTGCCGAAGGTGGTGTCGACATTCCAACTAAGGGTACTTTCACACTAGCGTTTTTCTTTTCCGGCGCCGAGTTCCGTCCTAGAGGCTCAAATCCGGAAAAGAACTGATCAGTTTTATCCTAATGCATTCTGAATGGAGAGTGATCCGTTTCAGGATGCATCAGGATGTCTTCAGTTCAGTCTTTTTGAGTGATCAGGCTTTTCAGAAAACGTAGCATGTTGTATTTTTACCTCTGGCCAAAATCCGGAACACCTTGACTGAATGCCGGATCCGGTCTTTTCCCATTGACTTGCATTAACGCCGGATCCAGGGCCGTGTGTTCAGTCAAACCGGCTCCGGCTTTTGCATGTTAAACCCGAAAATGTGAGAAAAAAAAAGTCCATAAATGGCGGATCCGTTTTTCCAATGCATTTTTTCATTGTGATCAAAATCCTGATCATTCAAACAACGCTAGTGTGAACAGTAGCCTAAATGAGATCATTCTTCCTTCATTTTGTCCGAACCCGTCTCATCCTCGAGAACAGTTGCTCCATACTCTGGATCTGGTGCGTGCAGTGGGTATCTATCTGTCCCAGACGGCATCTTCGGGCGGACGCATTCCCTGTTTGTGATTCCAGAGGGGCAGAGACAAGGGCTGGCAGCGTCAAAGACTTCCATTTCCAGATTTTTGTACTCCCTGTAAAATTTGTTTCTCTCCCATTCATTGCGGCATAGGTAGGTCTCTGCAGACTGCTCCACTGACACTCCGGCCCATGCTGAGCGTACGACAGTTTTCTCGGGTCCTCCCGGCGCAGCTGCTGCCCTCACCCTCCTCCCCATGTTTCATCTACAGCGGTCCGGTCCATCCGGGCCGCACTACGTGTGTAAGCGGCGGCCACCCCCTTACCTACTCTTGCCCTGCAGTCGACACACGCACCCTCCGGCCGCCCTCACCCGCACCTTGTCGCTCCTCCAGCACGCCATGTGTTGAGCAGCTCCCCATGCGTCGGGTCTAGTTCAGCTGGGTCCGACGTGATGACGGGAACGCTGGTTGGTGGCACACATACGATGAACGCCACCTACCGGCAACTTTTTTTGCACCTATAGTAGTGCCTCATGTTGGTTCAGTAGGATTTGGTAAACCAGTTTAGGGGTTGAGCGCTCAGACATTGACTGCGCCGAATGCAGAGACGAACGGCGCAAGCGCGAGATTTCAGACGGGGGGAGGATCGATTTCACTAGGAGATGGGCGTGCTGGAGCGAGGAGCTGGGTGGCAGTTTATGAAGGTAGACGGAGCCTCTAGGTGCTGAAAAGACGCCCACATAGCACCTAGAGGCTCATTTGCATAAATATAAAAGTGCTTTTTTAAAGAAAACGGCGGAACGGAGGAATATAATACTTGGCTTACATGGTACATCAGAAACTAGCGGATCGCTAGTGTCTGAAAACAAAATGTCTCCACAGCAAGTGGTAGAAACCCTTTAAGATTGAAAAAAAAAAAAATCTTTCTAGGCAGGTACTGCCAGGTCTGTCACGTCTACAGACTCGTTATACAGGGAGTGCAGAATTATTAGGCAAATGAGTATTTTGACCACATCATCCTCTTTATGCATGTTGTCTTACTCCAAGCTGTATAGGCTCGAAAGCCTACTACCAATTAAGCATATTAGGTGATGTGCATCTCTGTAATGAGAAGGGGTGTGGTCTAATGACATCAACACCCTATATCAGGTGTGCATAATTATTAGGCAACTTCCTTTCCTTTGGTAAAATGGGTCAAAAGAAGGACTTGACAGGCTCAGAAAAGTCAAAAATAGTGAGATATCTTGCAGAGGGATGCAGCACTCTTAAAATTGCAAAGCTTCTGAAGCGTGATCCTCGAACAATCAAGCGTTTCATTCAAAATAGTCAACAGGGTCACAAGAAGCGTGTGGAAAAACCAAGGCGCAAAATAACTGCCCATGAACTGAGAAAAGTCAAGCGTGCAGCTGCCAAGATGCCACTTGCCACCAGTTTGGCCATATTTCAGAGCTGCAACATCACTGGAGTGCCCAAAAGCACAAGGTGTGCAATACTCAGAGATATGGCCAAGGTAAGAAAGGCTGAAAGACGACCACCACTGAACAAGACACACAAGCTGAAACGTCAAGACTGGGCCAAGAAATATCTCAAGACTGATTTTTCTAAGGTTTTATGGACTGATGAAATGAGAGTGAGTCTTGATAGGCCAGATGGCTGGATTGGTAAAGGGCAGAGAGCTCCAGTCCGACTCAGACGCCAGCAAGGTCCTACTGCCAGTTTCTGGAAGAAACCTTCTTCAAGCAGTGGTACAGGAAGAAGTCTGCATCCTTCAAGAAAAACATGATTTTCATGCAGGACAATGCTCCATCACACGCGTCCAAGTACTCCACAGCGTGGCTGGCAAGAAAGGGTATAAAAGAAGAAAATCTAATGACATGGCCTCCTTGTTCACCTGATCTGAACCCCATTGAGAACCTGTGGTCCATCATCAAATGTGAGATTTACAAAGAGGGAAAACAGTACACCTCTCTGAACAGTGTCTGGGAGGATGTGGTTGCTGCTGCACGCAATGTTGATGGTGAACAGATCAAAACACTGACAGAATCCATGGATGGCAGGCTTTTGAGTGTCCTTGCAAAGAAAGGTGGCTATATTGGTCACTGATTTGTTTTGTTTTTGAATGTCAGAAATGTATATTTGTGAATGTTTAGATGTTATATTGGTTTCACTGGTAAAAATAAATGATTGAAATGGGTATATTTGTTTTTTAAGTGCCTAATAATTATGCACAGTAATAGTCACCTGCACACACAGATATCCCCCTAAAATAGCTAAAACTAAAAACAAACTAAAAACTACTTCCAAAAATATTCAGCTTTGATATTAATGAGTTTTTGGGGTTCATTGAGAACATGGTTGTTGTTCAATAATAAAATTAATCCTCAAAAATACAACTTGCCTACTAATTCTGCACTCCCTGTAAAGCCCTGCTACGACTGCAGGCATTAGTCTGTCACGACTACAGACTCGTTATAAAGTCCTGCCACGACTGCAAGCATTAGTCTGTCACGACTACAGACTCTATTGGCCTCCGGCCACGACTCCAGGCACCCATCCGTCACATCCATAGATTCGGCTAGTTTCGTCACATTCACACACGCCAGTGGGCCATGAGTTCTGCAGTTTAATCAGTCACGGCATTAGGCATGTCCGGTCACGCCCACAGTCTCCCAGCAGGCACAAATCTCAGCTCCACCCTCGTCTACGCCAATAGCCGCGGCATCTGTACTTTACCACGTCATCAGACTCGGAGCTTCACGCTGGCACGGCCATAGGCTCAGCGAGATAA